>NC_142810.1:59771351-59962480 GCF_049724085.1 Artemia sp. Qi Xiang Cuo
TCGATGCTCAAGGTAAAAGTTTGAATCAAACACTTTTAGGATATCGGGTGTCCTTACTGAAAAACTACTGAATTAAAAAAAAAAATTAAATTGATCACACGACCTAAATTATTTCATCAGATACGTCAGCACTCATAAACGGTCCTTTTTGAAATTATGCTAACAACATCGATGCACAAGGTAAAATTTTTAATCAAACACTTTTAGGATATCGAGTGTCCTTACTGAAAAACTAGTCAATTAAAAAAAAAAATTAAATTGATCACACGACCTAAATTATTTCATCAGATACGCCAGCACTCATAAACGATCCTTTTTGAAATTCTGCTAACAACATCGATGCTCAAGGTAAAAGTTTGAATCAAACACTTTTAGGATATCGAGTGTCCTTACTGAAAAACTACTGAATTAAAAAATAAATTAAATTGATCATATGACCTAAATTATTGCATCAGATACACCAACACTCATAAACGATCCTTTTTGAAATTCTGCTAACAACATCAATTCTCAAGGTAAAAGTTTGAATCAAACACTTTTAGGATATCGAGTGTCGTTACTGACCTTTTTTTCAAATGTCAATCGAAGAATTCTGATTGTAGCATCCAATTTTTTTAAATAACAAAGCCCCCATCTTAAAATATTCTAGCGATATCCATTCGTGTATGTAAGGAAGGCTACCTCTGGTCCATTCTTGGTACACAAAACCTTGGGATTTTAACAATCCGTCTTATAAATTAATGTAGTTCACCCCATTTTTGCCTTTTTACGCCCCCCACCAACAAAAATTTCCTTCGCACGTGCCTGGTGATGTCAATCCTACACTCCAATTCACAAATCTATTACACCTTTTTTGAAATGTCAATCAAAGAATTCTGATTGTAGCGTCCAATTTTTTTAAATAACAAAGCCCCCGTCTTGAAATATTCCATTTGTGTATGTAGGGGAGGCTACCTCCGGTCCATTCTTGGCACACAAAACCTTGGGATTTTCACAATCCATCTTATAAACTAATGTAGTTCACCCCATTTTTGCCTTTTTTAGGGCCCCACCCCCACAAAAATTTCCCTCGCACGGGCCTGGTGATGTCAAACCTACACTCCAATTCACAAATCTATTACGCCTTTTTTGCAAATGTCAATCAAAGAATTCTGATTGTAGCATCCAATTTTTTTAAATAACAAAGCCCCCGTTTTAAAATATTCTAGCGATATCCATTCGTGTATGTAGGGGAGGCTACCTCCGGTCCATTCTTGGTGCACAAAACCCTGTTATTTTCACGAACTGTCTTATAAACTAATGCAGTTCAACCCATTTTTGCCTTTTTAAGCCCCCAAGCAACAAAAATTTCACTCGCGCGTGCCTGGTGATGTCAAACCTACACTCCACTTCACACATCTATTACCCTTTTTATGCAAATGTCAATCAAGAATTCTGTTTGTAGCATCCAATTTTTTTTAAATAACAAAGCCCCCGTCTTAAAATTTTCTAGCGATATCCATTCGTGTATGTAGGGGTGGCTACCTTTGGTCCATTCTTGGTACACAAAACCTTGGGATTTTCACGATCCGTCTTATAAACTAATGTAGTTCACCCCATTTTTGCCTTTTTAAGCCCCCCCCCCCCCCAACAAAAATTTCCCTCGCAGGTGCCTGGTGATGTCAAACCTACACTCCAATTCACAAATCTATTACCCCTTTTTTGCAAATGTCAATCAAAGAATTCTGATTGTAGCGAGAAAAATATTCTAGCGATATCCATTCATATATGTAGGGGAGGCTACCTCCGGTCCATTCTTGGTAGACATAACCTTGGGATTTTCACGATCCGTCTTATAAACTAATTTACTTCATCCCCATTTTTGCCTTTTTAAGCCCCCCACCAAAAAAAATTTCAATCGCACGTGCCTGTTGATGTCAAAGCTACACTCCACTTAATAAATCTATTGCCCCTTTTTTTAAAATGTCAATCAAAGAATTCTGATAGTAGCATCTATTTTTTTTTAAATAGCAAAGCCCCCGTTTTAAAATACTCTAGCGATATACATTTGTGTATGTAGGGGAGGCTACCTCCGGTCCATTCTTGGTGCACAAAACCTTGGGATTTTCACTGTCCGTCTTATAAACTAATGTAGTTCACCCCATTTTTTGCCTTTTTAAGCCCCCCACCAACAAAAATTTCCCTCGCACGTGCCTGGTGATGTCAAATCTACACTCCAATTCACAAATCTATTACCCCTTTTTTTCAAATGTCAATCAAAGAATTCTGATTGTAGTGTCCAATTTTTTTAAATAACAAAGCCCCCATCTTAAAATATTCCATTCGTGTATGTAGGGGAGGCTACCTCCGGTCCATTCTTGGTACACAAAACCTCGGGGTTTTCACAATCCATCTTATAAACTAATGTAGTTCACCCCATATTTGCCTTTATAAGCCCCCCACCCCAATACAACTGTCCCTTCCACGGACCTGTGGTTTCCCAACAAACACACCAGTTCATAAATATCTTAACTCTTTTTTGAAAAGGTCAATCAAGAATTCGGATATTAGCCTCTATATATTTTTAAATAACAGAGCCTCCCTTTTAAAATATTCTAGCGATATCCATTTGTGTATGTAAGGGAGGCTACCTCCGGTCCATTCTTGGTGCACAAAACCTTGGGATTTTCACGATCCGTCTTATAAACTAATGTAGTTCACCCCATTTTTGCCTTTTTAAGCCCCCCAACAACAAAAATTTCCCTTGCACGTGCCTGGTGATGTCAAACCTACACTCCAATTCACAAATCTATTACCCCTTTTTTGCAAATGTCAATCAAGAATTCTGATTGTAGCATCCATTTTTTTTTAAATAACAAAGCCCCCGTCTTAAAATATTCTAGCGATATCCATTCGTATATGTAGGGGAGGCTACCTCCGGTCCATTCTTGGTACACAAAACCTTGGGATTTTCACGATCCGTCTTATAAACTAATGTAGTTCACCCCATTTTTTGCCTTTTTAAGCCCCCCCCCCACCAACAAAATTTTCCTCGCACGTGCCTGGTGATGTCAAACCTACACTCCAATTCACAAATCTATTACCCCTTTTTTGCAAATGTCAATCAAAGAATTCTGATTGTAGCATCCAATTTTTTTAAATAACAAAGCCCCCATTTTAAAATATTCTAGCGATATCCATTCGTTTATGTAGGGGAGGCTACCTCCGGTCCATTCTTGGTACACAAAACCTTGAGTTTTTCACGATCCGTCTTATAAACTAATGTAGTTCACCCCATTTTTGCCTTTTTAAGCCCCCCACCAACAAAAATTTCCCTCGCACGTGCCTGGTGATGTCAAACCTCCACTCCAATTCACAAATCTATTACCCCTTTTTTGCAGATGTCAATCAAAGAATTCGGAGTGTAGCTTCCAATTTTTTTAACTAACAAAGCCCCCCTATTAAAATATTCTAGCGATATCCACTTGTGTATGTAGGGAAGGCTATTTCTGGTCCCTTCTTGGTGCACAAAACCTTTGAATTTTCGAGATCCGTCTTATAAACTAATGTAGTTCACCCTATATTTGCCTTTTTAAGCCCCCCACCAACAAAAATTTCTCTCGCACGTGCTTTGTGATGTCAAACCTACACTCCAATTCACAAATCTATTACCCCTTTTTTACAAATGTCAATCAAGAATTCTGATTGTAGCATCCAATTTTTTTTAAATAACAAATCCCCGTCTTAAAATATTCTAGCGATATCCATTCGTGTATGTAGGGGAGGCTACCTCTGGTCCATTCTTGGTACACAAAACCTTGGGATTTTCACGATCCGTCTTATAAACTAATGTAGTTCACCCCATTTTTGCTCCATTCCTATCGACTTTTGGAGGGTGTTTCCCCATTTTTCGATAATTAGGCAATTTTCTCAAGCTCATAACTTTTGATTGGCAACACTAAAGTTAATGAATCCTAGATCTTTGGAATCAGCATAAGAAACCCATTCTTTTGATGAGCCTATTGATTACAACTGAACCCTTACTTACAATTTTTTCATAATTTCTCTTTGGAAACAGCCTCTATTAAAAACTTTGCCAAGATGTCTCGAGTTACGCATTAATCTCTAAGATAACACAAGCTTGCGATGCCCGTTTTTCCAAAAGGGGACATTTCTCTAATTACAAAGATAGATGCCTTTTAGTTACATCGGAAAAGATTTTTGAATGAAATAACTATTTCTATCGTTTTTTTTAATGGGCTCCAAGTAAATAAAAACCACACGGAATCAGGCAACAGAGTCTCTCAAACCCCGTAAAAATGACTCAAACCCGCGTGCAACTGAACCCCCTTTAACTGAACCCTCGTGCAACTCAACTCCCCCGTGTAACTCAACCACATTTAACTAAACCCCGTGTAACTGAATCCGCATATAACTGAACCCCCGTGCAACTGAACCCTCGTGCAACTCAACTCCCGTGCAACTCAACCCCATTTAACTAAACCCCTGTGCAACTGAACCCCCCATGTAACTGAACCCCTGTATAACTGAAACCCCATACAACTGAATCCCCGTGCTACTGAATCCTCGTGCTACTGAACCCTCGTGCAACTCAACCCCATTTAGCTAAACCTCCATGTAACTGTACCCCCTTTAACTGAACCCTCGTGCAACTCAACCCTCCGTGCAACTCGACCCCATTTAACTAAACCCCCGTGTAACTGTACCCCCTTTAACTGAACCCTTGTGCAACTCAACCCTCCGTGCAACTCAACTCCCTAGTTGTAGACTTTGACTTTTCATCCCAATTAAATTAAAAAAAATAAGCATTTTCAACTAGAAATAAGGAGCACCATTAAAAACTAAGACCTTTAAACTGACAACACTGTCCAAACGTCACTTGTGTATTATACAGTACACAATCAACCCATCTCCCTCAAAACCTGGTTGGCCAAGAAAGCTGTCTGGTAGGTTTTGTATAATTCCATATGCAATTGACAACAATAGCAATAATCAGTCTGGTAATCTGCCATGGAAAGGTGCCATGGAACGTAAAGTGGGCAAATAACACCGGAAGGAACATAAAGGAAGCAAATTCCATATATACTTACTATTCCCATATCGATCTTTACTATAAGAATGTCAAGCCTTCCAATCACTTTCGACTCTTAAAAAGGCCACTAGGCCTTTTGATTTCCAATCGAATGAGCCCTTTTTGAGTTTATACGACAAAACTTTCTATAAACACCTTATATGCCCCCAGGCCATAAATTACAACCCTTACCCTAAGGGCTGTGAGGCTGGTTGTCATCTTCTAAGACCTAATTTCCAAATTTTCAACTACGTTAAACAAAATGGCTATCTCAAAATTTTGATTGGATGTGTTTGGGGAAATGTGGGCGTGTTAGTCACTCTCCAATCACTATCAACTATTATAAAAGGCACTAGCCCTTTTAATTTCCAATCAAATGACAACGCTTTCAATAACAGCCTTTTATGTCCCCGGGGCATAACTTACAACCCTTGCCCTGAGGGCGGGGGGATGGTTGTCATCCTCAAAGACTTAATTCCCAAAACTTTCTGCAACGTTGAACAAAACGGCTATCTGGAAATTTTGATTGGATGTGTTTGGGGGAATGGTGGGCGTGAGAGGGGGGTTAGTTACTCCAATAACTTTCAACTATTAAAAAGGGTACTAGCCCTCTCAATTTCCAGTTGAATGAGCCGCTTTTGAAGTTTTTACGACAGCTCTATCTATAAAAACCTTTATGCCCATAGGGCATAACTTACAACTTTTGCCTTGGGGGCTCTGGGGGGTTTGTCATCTTTCAATACATAATCTCCAGAACTTTCAACTACGTTGAACAAAATGGATGTCTCTAAACTTTCATTGAATGTGTTTGAGGAAATGTTGGGCGTGAGAGGGGGGTCAATTACTCTCCACTCACTTTCAACAATTAAAAAGGGTAATTTCAATTTCAAAACAAATGAGCCCTTTTTGAACTTTTTAAAACAACTTTCTATATAAACCTTATATGCCCCCAGGGCATAACTTACACCCACTGCACTGAGGGCTCTGAGGGGGTTATCATCCTTAAATGCCTAATTTCCCGAACTTTCGACTACGTTGAACAAAATGGATATCTCAAAACTTTGATTGAATGTGATTGTGGACTAGTGAGCTTGACAGGGGGGTTAGTTGCCCTTCAATCACTTTCGACTATTAAAAGGGCACTAGCCCTTTCAATTTTCAATTGAATGAGTCCTTTTTGATGTTTTTACAACATCGCTTTCTATAAAAACCTTACATGCTCCCAGGGCATAACTTAAAGGGCATAACTAGCTCACAGAGCTTGCTTGGGAGGCAAGGCTCCCAGGGCCTTGCCCTGAGGGCTGTGGGGGATGGGTTGTCATCCTTAAAGACCTAATTTCCAAAACTTTCAACTACGTTGAATAAAATGCCTATCTAAAAATTTTGATTGGATGTGTTTGGGAAAAAAGTGGGCGGTAAAGGGGGTTTAGTTGCCTTCAAATCACTTTCGACTATTCATAAGGCCACTACCCTTTGAATTTCCTATCGAATGAGCCATTTTTCAAGTTTCTACGATAAAGCTTTCAATAAAAACCTTACATGCCCCAAGGGCATAACCTACAACCCTTGCCCTGAAGGCTCTGGGAAGAGTGTCCTATTCAAAGGTATAATTTCCTGAACTTTAAACTGCGTGGAACAAAATGGCTATCTCATAATTTTGATTGGACGTATTTGGGGTAATGGTGGGCGTGGAAGGGGTGTTAGTTGCCTTTCAATCACTTTCGACTATTAAAAAGGGCACTAGCCCTTCAAATTTCCAATCGAATGAGCCCTTTTTGAATTTTATACGACAACACTTTCTATAAAAACCTTATAAGCCCCCAGGGCATAACTTACAACTCTTGCCCCGAGGGCTGTGGAGGAGTGTCCTCCTCAAAAACATAATTTCTATCTGGAAATCAACAGCGCTGAACAAAATGGCTATCTAAAAATTTTGATTGGATGTGTTTGGGGAAAAGGTGGGTGAGAGAGGGGGGTTAGTTGCCCTCAAATCACTTTCGACTATTGAAAAGGGCACTAGACCTTTGAATTTTCAATCGAATAAGCCCTTTTTTCAAATTTCTACGACAAAGATTTCAATAAAAACTTGTATGCCCCTAGGGCATACCTTACAAGATTTATGAATAGTTATGCAAAGCGAAGTTATTTTCAAATTCAAGCTAATTTGACATTGTCGCTTTATTTCTGATCTATTAGCAAAAGGGTATACCAAGTTTTACTGAAATTGAGTTACCAAATTACACAAAATTAAGGCCTCCTCACAGGTTAGAGTGGAGTTTTCTTCTTCTGGAGCCTCCTCATCAAGACTCGAAAGCACTTCTTTGTTCTGACATTTCTCTTTCATCTTTCTTTTATTTCTGATAAGGTGATCTCAATAAAGGATGAGCACACTAGAATAAATAAAGAAATTGAAGAGCCTGCAGTAGATATAAGACATTAAGAAGCAATCAGTACACTTTGAAAAAGGTGAGGGGTGGCTTAGTAAGCAGTGGACCACAGACCATAGAAACCAAAATAAAAAAGGGTCAGAAGAAACAATCATTTCACCCTATTCAAGAGCAACAGCTTTTAAAATTCATGGTTTGCCTTTTATTGGATAACAGTCTTTATCTCTTTCCTTGACTAATATGTTAAATATGTTAATGACTTCGTCTACTGATTTTTCGCCATGGACTAATATATCTTTTGTACGAATATTAAGTCTCAAATCCTTTCTCTCGTTCCCGGACAACAAGGATGAACTTGTCCGGAATTATCTCTACATTTCAAATTTTCTTGTTTACTGTTTCCCCTGAATCCATGTCCGCATGAAATTTGTATCCAGCACCCTTTATCTTTCTGGCAACTTCTACAGCGTAGTCATCAAAAGGTGAATCAACAGGAATAATGACACATTGTCTGGGAGAGAGTAAGAAGGGCCATTTGCCGGCATAGGATTCAATTAGAACTACGATAATCCTTTCGACAGATCTAAGAATTGATCTTTGAATAATCATCAGTCGCAATTTCCTCCAGATTCTGCAATATAACTTAGATTGAACCAAATTGGCAACTGGAAATCAAGTTGAATAGTAGTACACTGATGTGGCCTTTTTCATGTCAATTTTTGGCAGATAGAAAATGGTATCACTCGTGTCTGCTTTTCATGAGTCTCCAAACTCATCCAAGCTTTCAGTAAGTTGCTTCTCAGCCTCATTCAAAGACTCTAACTGGTGTAAGAATTTTTCTGGCCTATTGGACAGTTTGAGCTCAAATTTAATACCAAAAACCGGCATAGGAATCAAGTGGAACTACGATAATCCTTTCGACAGATCTAAGAATTGATCTTTGAATAATCATCAGTCGCAATTTCCACCAGATTCTGCAATATAACTTAGATTGAACCAAATTGGCAACTGGAAATCAAGTTGAATATTAGTACACTGATGTGGCCTTTTTCATGTCAATTTTTGGCAGATAGAAAATGGTATCACTCGTGTCTGCTTTTCATGAGTCTCCAAACTCATCCAAGCTTTCAGTAAGTTGCTTCTCAGCCTCATTCAAAGACTCTAACTGGTGTAAGAATTTTTCTGGCCTATTGGACAGTTTGAGCTCAAATTTAATACCAAAAACCGGCATAGGATTCAATTGAAACTACGATAATCCTTTCGACAGATCTAAGAATTGATCTTTGAATAATCATCAGTCGCAATTTCCACCAGATTCTGCAATATAACTTAGATTGAACCAAATTGGCAACTGGAAATCAAGTTGAATATTAGTACACTGATGTGGCCTTTTTCATATCAATTTTTGGCAGATAGAAAATGGTATCACTGGGGTCTGCTTTTCATGAGTCTCCAAACTCATCCAAGCTTTCAGTAAGTTGCTTCTCAGCCTTATTCAAAGACTCTAACTGGCGTAAGAGTTTTTCTGGCCTATTGGACAGTTTGAGCTCAAATTTAAAACCAAAAAAGCGGAATAGACATGAATTCTAAAGCCATCTTAGTCTCACTGTGAATCTGATCCATGATACAAAAGATGTCGACATCGTTTTTCTGAAAACATCTAACACGAGAAAGACCCATGAGTACACCAGAGAGCTCATTATTATGGACCACACCAAAATCTGCTAGGCACAAACACAGATCCCTCCAACCTCTTGGTCTATTAACAAAAATTAAGTAATGTGAAGGACAGTTCAAAAGTTTTCTCAACATCATCTTTCTCAGCATCAATTTTTTCAACTCTCTTTTATCTTTCTCAACATCAACAGAGAACACATTGACAACATAACGTACCTGATGCCTAGATGCTCACCATAATTTGGAACTATAAATGTTGGGAGTCACCGCCTCCTCAAGCCCCCGATTTTCATGCTCATTTCCAGTAAATTGAATAAAAATTTCGTAAATAAATGTTCCATGAAGGGTGAAAAAATAGAAACCTGGACTCAGTTTATGAGAGGAATATAACTTACTATTTTCCAGATTTCTTATGATTTCGTTTATCTGCTTCTTTTTGTAACTTCTTCAATTCTTTGAACTGTTTGGAGACTATCTTGTAGACTATTTTGCAGACTATCTGTAGAGATTTCCTGTCTTGATTTCCTTCCCAATAAGAAATTGAATTCTTTGTAATGTTCAATGCTTAAATTTTCCCGTATGCCTCACATGGGGGCCCATGCGCAGATCAATAGGGGGGGGGGGCATATTGATATACAGAGGTCACCGATGATTTGACTCTTACTTTTAAGATACTTACTTTGAACTGATTTTACTTAAGCATTTCTAGCAGATCTTCTTTCTTCGTTTCAAGTCCCTCAAAAGGTTGACTCTCTTTAACTATTTCTTTCATGACACGTTCAATTCCTGGATGTTCTATTTTTGGCACTTGTTTCTCTGGCAGATGCATGCAGTAGCAAAAAACCCCATTAAACACTTTTGTCATTGCTGTCTGTTGGGACCATTGGTCCTATTTATCAGATAAATGCCCTTTTTTGTTAACTTATTTTCATTTTCTTTAATTTCAATGTTTCAACCCTTGACCTAGCTATTATTAAATATCCCTTTGCCCTTTTAATATTCTCTTTTGGATAACTGACTAAAACAAGTCTGGAAAGAATCCACTAATTAGCTAGCTTCTGAAAAATGCAGCCAACCAATGACGCATATAGGTATAAATTTAGCGTGCAAAATCCAAGAGCAAATTTATACTTCAATTTCAAGGGGCCGTTCATTGCCTTTGGCCAGAGCAACGTGAAATTCCGTTCATGCAGTTGAATCGTAAAGTGTTTTGTTTAATCTTGAGTTGATTTTAGTTATTTCTTGATGTGACTTTTATCTGAATTAATAAAAAAAAAAATTTCCACAAAATAAGTTTTTTAAAGAAAAGTAAGATCTCCATTAAACAAAAAATGAGCAAAAATAAAATAAATAATCTACCAAGGTTGAAACTATCACAAATCATTATCGATAAATAAATGAAACCCAAAACTAACTGAAATTACAATAAATAGGCTGTGAGGTAACCATATATGCCCCCAGGGCATAACTTATAACCTTTGCCCTGAGGGCTGTAAGGGAGTGTCCTCCTCAAAAACATAATTTCTATCTGAAAATCAACTACGCTGAACAAAATGGCTATCTCAAAATTTAGATTGGATGTGTTTGGCGAAGTGGTGGGCGTGGAAGGAGTGTTAGCTGCCTTCTAATCACTTTCGACTACTAAAAAGGGCACTGCCAACATCGTTTATTACTTAGACAGCGCGATTGCGCTGCCTATGAAACTGTCAAGCGTTCCAATCACTTTTGACTATTAAAAAGGGCACTAGGCCTTTGAATTTCAAATCGAATGAGCCCTTTTTGAAACGACAACACTTTCTATAAGCACCTTATATGCCCCCAGGGCATAAATTACAACCTTTACCCTAAGGGCTGTTAGTGTGGTTGTCATCCTCAAGACCTAATTTCCAGAACTTTAAAGTACGTTAAACAAAACGGCTATCTCAACATTTTGATTGGATGTGTCTGGGGAAATGGTGGGCGTGAGAGGGTTGTTTGTTGCTCTCTAATTACTCTCAGCTATTAAAAAAGGCACTAGCTAATTCAAAATCAAAACGAACGAGCCCTTTTGAAGTTTCTACGACAGCGCTTTCTATTAAAGACCTTATACCCAGGGCATAACTTGCAACCCTTGACCTGACGGCTGTGATGGGGTTGTCATCCTCAAAAGCATAATTTCCGGACCTTTGAACTACGTTGAACAAAATGGCTATCTGAAAGTGGCTTGATTGGATGTGTTTGGGGAAATGGTGGGTGTAAGAGGGGTGATAGTTATCCTCCAATCACTTTCGACTATTAAAAAGGGCACAAGCTCTTCTAATTTCCAATCGAATTAGCCCTTTTTGAAGTTTCTACAACATCACTATCTTTATAAACCTTATATGCCCCCAGGGTATAACTTACAACCCTTGCCCCGAGGGCTGTTAGGGGGTTATGATCTTCAAAGACATTATTTCTAAAACTTCTAACTACGTTGAAAAAATGGCTATCGAAAAATTTTAATTGGATGTGTTTGGGGAAAAGGTGGGCATGAGAGGGGCTTTAGTTGCCGTTTAAACACTTTTGACTATTAAAAAGGGCACTAGCCCTTTGAATTTTCAATCGAATGAGCCCTTTTTCAAGTTTCAACGAAAAAGCTTCCAATAAAACCTTATATGCCCTCAGGGCATAACTTACAACCCTTACCCTGAGGGCTGTAGGGGAGTGTTATCCTATTAGATATAATTTCCGGACTTCTGAACTACTCTAAACAAAATGGCTATCTCAAAATTTTTATTGGATATGTTTGGATAAATGATAGGCGAGGAAGGGGTGTTAGTTGCCTACCAATCACTTTTGACTATTAAAAAGGGTACTAGCCATTTCAATTTCCAATCAGATGAGTCCTTTTTAAACTTTCTACGACAACGCTTACTATAAAAACCTTATTTGCTCCCAGGGCATAACTTACAACCATTGCCCTGAGGGTTTTTGGGGGGTCGTCATCCTCAAAGACCGAATTTCCAGAACTTTCAACTACATTGAACAAAAGATTTTCATTTGATGTGTTTGGATATCTAAAAATTTTCATTGGATGTGTTTGGCGGAAAGGTAGGCGTGAGAGAGGGTTAGTTGCCCTCCAATCACTTTCGACTATTAAACGGGCATTAGCCCTTTTTTCGAATCGAACAAGCCTTTTTTGAAGTTTCTACGACAACGCTTTCTATAAAAACCTTATATGCCCCAGGGTATAACTTACAACCCTTACTCTGAGGGTTGTGGGGGAGTGTCCTCCTCAAAAACATAATTTCTATCTGGAAAGCAACTACGCTGAACAAAATGGCTATCTCAAATTTTGATTGGATGTGTTTGGGGAAGTGGTGGGCGTGGAAAGGGTGTTAGCTGCCTTCCTATCACTTTCGACTATTAAAAAGGGCACTAGGGATTCCAATTTCCAATCGAATGAGCCCTTTTCGATGTTTCTACGACAACTTCGATACGAAGTGCCCTGGTATGAAAAAAAAACAAAATAAATAATTCATTGTGCCAACATCGTTCTTTACTTAGGCAGCGCGATTGCCCTGCCTATGAAAATGTCAAGCTTTCCAATCACTTTCGACTATTAAAAAGGGCACTAAGCCTTTCGATTTCCAATCGATTGAGCCATTTTTGAAACGACAACACTTTCTATAAGCCCCGTATATACCCCCAGGGCATAAATTACGACCCTTACCCTAAGGGCTGTTAGGGTCATTGTCATCCTCAAGACCTAATTTCCAAAACTTTCAACTACGTCAAACAAAATTGCAATGTCAAAATATTGATTGGATGTGTTTGGAGGAATGATGGGCTTGAGAGAGGCTTTAGTCGCTCTCCAATCACTTTCAACTATTAAAAATGACACTAGCACTTTCAATTTCTTATCAAATGAGCCCTTTTGAAGTTTCTACAACCCTTTCAATAAAAACCTTATATGTCCCAGGGGCATAACTTACAATCCTTGCCCTGAGGGCTGGGTTGTCATTCTTAAAAACCTAATTTACAGAACTTTTTGCTACGTTGAACAAAATGGCTTTCTGAAAATGTTGATTGGATGTGTTTGGAGGAATCGTGGGCGTGAGAGGGGGGTTGGTTACCCTCCAATCACTTTCGACTATTGAAAAGGGCACTAGTCCTCTCAGTTCCAATTGAATGAGCCCCTTTTTAAGTTTTACGACAGCTCTATGTAAGAAAAACCTTGTATGCCCCCCGGGCAGAACTTACAACCTGCGCCCGGGGGGTTTTGGGGGGGGGGGGTGTTGGCATCCTTAAATACATAAAGTCCAGAACTTTCAACTACGTTAAACAAAATGGCTATCTCTAAACTTTGATTGAATGTTATTGAGGAAGTGGTGTGCGTGAGAGGGGGGTTAATTACTCTCCACTCACTTTCGACTATTAAAAAGGGCAATTTCAATTTCCAAACAAATGAGCCCTTTTTGAAATTTCTATAACAATTTTCTACATAAACCTTGTATACCCCCAGGACATAATTTACAACCCTTGCACTGGGGGCTCTGAGGGAGTTATCATCCTAAAAGGCATAATTTCCAGAACTTTTAACTACGTTGAACAAAATGGATACATCAAATCTTTGATAGTATGTTTTTTAAATAGTGGGCGTGAGAGGGGTGCTAGTCACTCTGCAACCGCTTTCAACAGTTAAAAAAGGCACTAGCCCTTTCAATTTCTAATTGAATGAGCCCTTTTGAAGTTTCTTCAACAACCCTTTACAATAAAAGCCATATATGCCCCCATGGCATAACTTACAACCCATACCCTTAGGGTTGTGAGGGGGAGGGGGTTGTCATCCTTAAAGACCTAATGTCCAAAACTTTCAACTACGTTGAATAAAATGGCTGTCTAAAAACTTTGTTTAGATGTGTTTTTGGAAAAGGTGTTCTTGGACAAAGATTTCAATAAAAACCTCATATGACCCCAGGGCATAACTTATAACTCTTGCCCTGAAGACTGTGGGGGGAGTGTCCTGCTCAAACGTATAATTTCCTGAACTTTAAATTGCGTCGAACAAAATGGCTATCTCAAAATTTTGAAAGGGCACTAGCCATTTCAATTTCCAATCGACTGAGCCCTTTTTGAAGTTTCTACGACAACGCGTTCTATAAAACCTTACATACCCCCAGGGCATAACTTACAACCCTTGCCCTGAGGGCTTTGGGGGAGTGTCCTCCTCAAAAACATAATTTCTATTTGGAAATCAACTACGCCGAACAAAATGGATATCTAAAAATTTTGATTGGATATGTTTTGCGAAAAGGTGGGCGTGAGAGGGGGATTTGTTTCCCCTTAAATCACTTTCGACTATTAAAAAGGGCACTAGTCTTTTGAATTTCCATTTGAATGAGCCTGTTTTGAAGTTTCTACGACAACACCCTCTATAAAAACCTTATATACCCCCAGGGCATAACTTACAACCCTTGCCTTGAAGGCTGTGGGGGAGTGACCTCCTCAAAATCATAATTTCTATCTTGAAATCAACTACGCTGAACAAAATGGCTATCTCAAATTTCTGATTGGATGTGTTTGGACGAATGATGGGCGAGGAAGGGGTGTTAGTTGCCTTCCAATCACTTTCTACTGTTAAAAAGGGCACAAGCCATTCTAATTTCCAATCGAATGAGCTCTTTTTGAAGTTTCTATGGCAGCTTCTTCGATACAAAGTGCCCTGCTCTAAAAGAAAAATAATAAATAATACATTGTTCCAATATCGTTCTTGTATACCCCCAGGACATAACTTAAAACCCTTCCCCTGGGGGTTGTGAGGGAGTTTCCTCCTCAAAACACATTTTCTATCTGGAAATCAACTACGCTGAACAAAATGAATATCTCACAATTTTGATTGGATGTGTTTGGGGAAAAGGTGGGCGTGAGAGTGGGGTTAGTTGCCCTCCAATCACTTTCGACTATTAAAAAGGGCACTGGCCCTTTGAATTTCCAATCGAATGAGCCTTTTTTGAAGTTTCTACGACAACACCTTCTATAAAAACCTTATATGCCCCCAGGGCATAACTCACAACCCTTCCCCTGAAGGTAGTGGGAGAGTGCCCTCCTCAAAAACATATTTTCTATGTGAAAATCAACTACGCTGAACAAAATGGCTGTCTTGAAATTTTGATTGGATGTGTTTCGGGAAATGGTGCGCGTGGAAGGGGTGTTAGTTGCCTTCCAAGCACTTTCGACTATTAAAAAGAGCACAAGTCACTCCAATTTTCAATTGATTGAGTCCTTTTTTAAGTTTCTGCGACAACTTCTTCGATACAAAGTGCCCTGCTCTAAAGGAAAAATAATAAATAATACATTTGTCTAACATCGTTCTTATTGGCCCCCAGGGCATAACTTAAAACCCTTGCCCTGATGGTTGTGGGGGAGTGTCCTACTCAAAAACATATTTTCTAAATGAAAGTTAGCTTCGCTGAACAAAATGGCTATCTCAAAGTTTTGATTGGAAATGTTTGGGGGAGTGAGGGGCACGGGTGATAGTTGCCCTCCAAGCACTTTCGACTATTAAAAAGGGCACTAGCCACTCCAATTTCCAATCGACTGAGCCCTTTTCAAAGTTTCTACGACAACTCCTTCGATATGAAGTGCCCTGGCATGAAATAAAAAAAATAATAAAGAATACATTGTGCCAACATCGTTCTTTACTTAGGCAGCGCGAAAGCGCTGCCTATAATAATAAGCTTTGTATTTTTTTTCTACTTTTGACTTCTTTTGACTAGGTAGAGTTTAAAGAAACAGAGGGTACAGCTTGGTCCGGGGATAAAATCCTGTGTTATTTTATATATATTTCCAGAGGGAAAGTAACAGTTAACAAAAAAGAGTTGGGTTTCGTACCGTGGGTCAATATTGCGGTGTGTCAGAGTTGACTATGGACCGTGTTTCTTATACTCGTTACCAGCGTTGGTGCCAGAAAACATTGTTCCAACATTGTGGCTTCAGGACTGACCCTAGCAGCCCGTTAGATTACGAATTATGGTGGCAGAATAGATAACGAGAGACCTATGTCCGTCTCGAATGCGACACCGTACCCTAGCACCATCGGTACTGGTACTGGTGGTACTATGCCACGCACATGGGGGGCACTGGGAAAGAATACTGTCCATGGATTTCCTTCCTTATCAGGTTGTGTGATTTTGATGATCTTTGGTACTTTTCCTTTCAGCTCTTCTTCCGCTTCAGCCTTCAGCCTATTCCACATCTTCAGTAAATACTGTCCATGCAATTTCGCAAGACAAAGCTGTTTGTTGTAATAAAGTTACAACAATTGTGTTAAATTTTATTTATTTTTTAGTGTAATAATCTGTAATATTTCTTGAAGTTATTGAAGCAATTGCTGCATTATCAAAATATTTTTATTTTCTCCTTTTTTTTAGGAGTTATAGGTTATTTAACTTTTTACTATGGGCTTGATCGTCTCTTAATTGGTTGCTATCTACCACTGCAACCCGGATCATTTCTTACTAGGTTGCTAGCTACCGCTTTAGCCCAGGTAACCTGATTACAAACGGGAAAAAGCTGTAGGCGTTTTCTTCTTTGGCATAGTAAGAGACGGCCCTTAAAGAATTAGGCAGCTAACTAAATCCAATATTAATATAAAACGATGTCCATCCTCCCATGTAGTTTTCCTACTGACATTTCCCAAGGACTCTGAAAGTCATACCTGAGAAGTTAATATCAGTTTAATTTACCATTCTTACTTTTTCATCTTTGCATACGCACCATCTTCGTTCTAGGGTCCTTCGATAAACATAATAATGATCACTATTAAAATGAGATCCACTATGAATGACGACAGACCTCGCACGATAATGCTCTGAAGACATAAATAGATGATAATATTGACGTTGACTCCCATTACGTTTATCTGTCTTCCTCAGGTGAATGTTTTCCCGACAAGAATCCACAATTCTTCTATCTATTTTACCTGAACATTCTGTTGTGTCTAGATTTACAGCAAGAAATTTAGAAGTGTGGGTGAATATGTTTTGAAGCCGACATTAGTTTGCGTTTGGATATTTACATGCTGTGAGAAACGGGTAGAATACTCTAAAAAATCGTATGTCTTTTCCTTTCAGCTCTTCTTCGGCTTCAGCTTTCAGTCTGTTCCATATCTTCAGTATATACTGCCATAGCAATTTCGCTTAGATAAAGCTGCTTGTTGTAGTGAAGTTACAAGAATTGTGTTAAATTTTATTTATCTTATAGCATAATGATCTGTAGCATTTTCTGTAGCTATTGTAGCAGTTCCAGAAACATTATAATATTCTTCATAAGAATTTAACGTAATGTAAGCCTATCCTATGAAACAAAGGAGAGAAAAGATAATAAATTAAAAAAAAAAATAAAAAGAAGAGAAAAACGAGGATAGTATCAGCCTGTGAAAAACCATGAAGAGAAAATAAGCAAATATTTCGACAAGAACCTCCGCCAAGTCCGCCAAGTGCCAAAAAAAAATAGCCAATGTGGTCTTAGAATATGTTTACGTGTATTTACGCCTATCTATTAAACACACCCATTGCCGACGAAAATCTAAGAAACTGATAGCTACCAACTTACCAGGACATGGTAAATTTCTTTTAGACTCAACTGAATAGTAATTTTAAATAAAAGTTAACAGCCTATGGGGTTCTCTCACTCTTTTCTAAAATGTTTTAAACTCTGTTTTTGCAATTAAAAGTATGACATCATATCCCAAAAAAATAACCAATCAAAATACGTGGGTTATACCATCACTTTTCTAAAGAAAAAAAGTGACCCATCAGTAATACCCATCCAAAAAAGTGAGTTTCCTCGTTGTTCGAGGGGGAGGACTGTAATTATTCTGTAGCAGGTTTTTGACAATGCTGATTCCAAATGCATACTTTTCACTTCAATCTGACGCTCTTTCCGAGGGATTTTAGGCTTTTTTCCAAATCAACATATATTTGTTTTTACAATAAACTTTTACTTTTTAGAGACTAACCAGAATAATAGTTAACATTCCTGAATTGGCGTCAAATGACAATTTTTTATCATGAGATAGTTTTAATACAAAACGGGGTTTTCAACTTGTATAAGTTTGGGTTACGGTTCGCCACTTAATAGGCTGCAGTTACTGCTGCATCCCATGGTACAAATGTTAAATTATTTTGTATATGAGCAAGCAGTTTTGTCAAAAATCGTATTGGATTTAATAGTATGTTTCATTGCTTACAGAGGGCACTAGATATAACAATTTGGTGTCAAATGAGTCCTTAAAAATTTCTGTTAAGTTTTAGTGTCTCACTAGTGTCAAAGAAAAGAAGACATCACTGCTTCCCACGTGAAAAGTGGTTTTCCTTGTTGCTTAAGATTGTGGATTTAAATGCTCCACTGGAGGGTTTCCTGGCATTGATATTCCAATGGTACTATTTTCATTTAAATTTGACAGCATTTTCAAGAGGCTCCAGTAAGGTTGTATCCATGATTTTTCTTTGGCGGGGGAGATCAAAAAAATAATTTACATGTTTTTTGTTACGTTTTTACGATTGCGACTAAAATTCGGAAGCGACGAGATTAAACCCCGTTAGCCCCCCTCCCACCCCCTTCCAGGATGTAGCCTTGGGTCACAAGATGTTTTTGAAAGTTCCAATGAATTTGCATTTGCAATAAAATTTACTATTACATTTAATCGAAATAATAGTTGCTATTTTCAAATCCGCTTCAAATATCAATTCTTCATCAGTCAACAATTATCTTTCTAAGCGTATTTCAAATTTCGGGCCATAGTTCTTTCTTCGCGTGCTGGATTTCGCAACCACGATACACACTAAGAGCATATTGTATATGTCATCACACTATTTCCTTTTCTCGTCACTACTTTCTTGCATCTAGCACTACTCATCTGCTCCCACCCTCCGGAAAATACGTCCCCGAGGTCAAATTCATGAAATCGCTCCATAAATTTAGCCATATCAAATTGATAGCCATTACCATGTTGAAAATTTGAAAAGCCATCAAAACCACCCATGTCATATTGCTTTCTTTTCTTAGAATCAGACAAGACTTCATAAGCCTCTGCGACTTCTTGGAATTTTTCTGCTGCTTCAGCTTCTTTATTTTTATCCGGATGATATTTCAAAGCCAACTTTCGAAAAGCTTTCTTTATTTGTGTGTCAGTGGCATTCTTACTCACTCCAAGGGTTTCATAGTAATTCATTGCCAGAGCTTGCGAAGACAGCAACGCAACTAATAATATCATTAAAGCCAGTTTCATATTACGACAGATTGTGCGTCATAAAGTCCACCTAATACTTTACGTTGTAGTATTTTTTCTCAGATTCCAATTATTTAAATATTTTGAATTCATAAATAATTGTTAATTTGGCTATAATATATGCTACAAGATGGCTGCAATTCTTATGCAATATCTAATATTTAAAATATCAGTGAAATATTGGGTACAATTTAACGTTATTTAATAGTTATTAACGTTATTTAATAACGTCATAATGGCCAGACCAGCACCCATTTCAGAAGCTAGCTTGTGCAAGTCAGCCTTTCCATTATTTATTTTTTTAAACAGATGACCAACTATAAACTAATAAAAATATGAAGATATCCCACATAACTGGGGAATCTGTTAAAAAAGAACACAACATACATTAAAGGAAATACCAGAACGTGCTTAAGAACTTTTGCTAAAATCATCTTGAAATAAACAGACCTATAATGCCTTAACTTACAGTTACATCTGCAAGGGCCAAAGGCCCGAACTACCCCGTGTAGCACGTGAAAAGGCCCGAGTGAACGGAAGAAGACAAAAAACCGAAAAGCATACTTTTTGCCATAAATATTAAAAATATAAAAACTATACTTTTTGCCAAAAATATTTAAAAAAAGAGGCTAATTTTCCAATCAGATAGAGTTGTTTATCCAACAACGAACTCTTTATGGACTGTCTGCATTGATCGCTAAATGGGCATGGTCCAATTCGTATCTGAACGCTTGAGGCGTAACAACGCGTAAACTAATAAGAATGATGAATTGGCAGATAGGGATATATTACGGAGGAGATATATGCATGCCTTGCCTATCTTTGGGCCGAACCACAAAATTAACTCTTTAGGCGTTAATGACTTGCCGTAATAAGAGTCGAGTGATGCAGTTGTGTTTAACATCAAAGTCGCAAAGAGATATTCCAGTTATCTGGAATATCACAGAAATATTATTTCATATGCAAAAAGTGTTTAAAGGACATTGATCGTACCATTTGGTATCGATGGTATTTCCAAGGTCTTGTCCTATCAGAACGAGTAAGGGACAGATGACTAAAATAGCTAATTGGACCAAGGACACAATAACAAGAAATTATATATGGTAGTTTATGGCTTCATACAGATCTATTTGTGAAATATGATTCAATTTCATTATTCCCAGACATTTATATTTCGCAATATGTTTGTCGTATTCCATTAACTAAGCTTTACAAGGTAACCCCAGTATTTTTTCAATCACAAATTTTCGTCCGGGAAAGCTTGTAGTGTATTTTAGGATGATTGTTGCTTTTCCAATAGTTTCTTTAATTCATTTGATCTTTACTTTAGTTAAAACAAGATAAAGTTTTTTATGAAATTAAAGTAAAGAGTGACACTTAAGCTGCCAAGAGTTCAGCATTTTTGTTTCAATTATAACTATTTAATTTTTTTATTATTATTATTGCTCTGTCTTTTTATTTTCTATTGTATCCAATTCCAAATGAAAATAAACTAAAACAATCCTATATGTGAGGTCAAAACCATCCAGAACGGACGGTAAAGTGTCTTAAACCGTCCAGAACCGATCAATCCCCCCAATATACCGGAGACTCTTTTGCTTATTCTTGAAATAGACACCGATCCTCCTACAAAATCTGAGGTAATTTCAACGTCAAACAAGCTGAAGAACGGAAGAGCTCAAGGAAACGATAGAATTTCAGCTGAAATGCTGAAAACATCTGTCAGATCCTGTGTGAAAATCTGGATTCTACTGTTTAGCACGATATGGGTCGCTGAGGTTGTCCCAAAAGAGTGGATGCGCAGTACACTTGTGAAACTATTCAAAAGCGGTGATGCAATGCTGTGCAACAACTGGCCAGGAATCAGTTTGATCTCTATTCCGGGAAAACTTTCATAATTGTGCATCGTATCCAGGCAATATTCGACAAGCATTTAAGGGACGAACAATATGGTTTCCGCCCAAACCGCTCCTGTGCAGATTTCGTTTTTGTATTACGAATGATTTTAGAAGAGACAAAAGAGTGGAGACAGAAGCTATACCTACTTTTCATAGACTTTGAGAAAGCAATCGATTCTGTCCATCGAGATACACTCTGGAAAATCCTCAAGTACTACGGTGTCCCTGACAAATCCGTAAGTGATGTGTCCTGTCCCTTTTTCTCTTCATACTGGTGATAGATTATATCCTTCGCGGATGCCTTCGGCTTGGCCTCAAGATACATGCATTAAAAACTAAAAGTATGGCTGTAACGGGATCCCCCCCTCAGCATAAAGTGCGGCAACGAGGATGTAGAACAGGTTGTTCACTTTAAATATCTGGGAAGCACAGTAGAGAACACAGGAACAATAGGCAAAGATATCTATTCTAGAATCGGACAGGCTAGTGGCTCGTTTACCAGGATTAAACAGATTTGGCGCTCACAGAAGTTCTCAAACTGGCTAAGAGTTCGAGTCTTCATCAGTAATGTCCTCCCAGTTATGCTTTATAGAAGCGAATGCTGGAAGTAAAATCACTAGCAACAGAAGAGACTCCAAGTCTTTAAGAACAATTGCCTGTGAAGAATCCTCAACATAAACTGGACACAATACGTCTTGAACCAGACACTACGTCAAGTTACTGGGCAACTTCTGGTCGTCGACATGATCAGGACCCGAAGATGGAAGTGCTTGGGACATGTCGTACGACTGAAAGACGACCCAACACCAAATTGTATCCTCCAGTGGCAACCAACGGGAACGCGGCGAAGGGGAAAACCAAAGAACACACTACGCCGAACATAGGAAATTCATACAACCCCATTGGTTAGATGTTATGGCGGCAGCCCACTTGAGGGACGACTGGCGTCTCTTCGTGAATGCCCTGGGTGCCTCCGGAGGCACAGGAGGATCTAAAGTCTAAGGTAATGTGAGGTTAAATGAATTACAGATACTGCAGGAAAAGTAGCAACTGTCTTGAAGTATAATCTGCAACTTCCCACAGAAGAAAATTTGTGATTAAAAAAGGCTCGCAATTACCATACTCTCTTATCAACGTTCTAATAAAAGAATTTAACTACAATTTTCCTAAAATCACAAGGTAAATCCCCTTTAAACAAATTCTATTTGTAATTTTTAATAATTTGTCTAAATTCACAAACGTCAAATTTCAAAAATTCGTTTACCACACTATCATCAATACCTGGGGCCTTATTATTTTTTAATCCTTTTACGGAGACAATTTTGATGACCAAACTGCCTTTGCGTGGCGATAAGGAACAAATTCTTTTAATTAACGATGATAATTCACAAAAAAAAATACTGGACATTTCGGTCACACATACAGTGACCAAATATCCGTTTTTTGTGAATTATCACTGTCTATATAAAGGATTTATCCCTATTTGAACTTTTATTTAATCCTTTGAGTATTGTTTCTCTTCGCAAAATATGTTTCCCTTCACTTTCAAATTGCCACAAACTTTTTCGTTGTTTTCTGTATTATTTCCTATGCTGTTTTCAACAATTTTTTTTTCTATATCTTGAAGGATGGTATAAAAACGATTTTTTAACTCATTACTTTTCGGTCAAATAATTTTTTCTTGAAGAACTTGGAATCAAAGTCTAGCGTGAATAATGAGGAATCAAAAGGATAGCAATCCGCCTCATATAAGAGATAACTTATGTTCGGTTTGTTCTAAGGTCTAATGTCACTTTTCGCTTTCATCAGCTAATTTTCTGCTTATTTCACATTTAGGATATTAATAAGACGAATGGGCGACCAAACCTGTGCCAATTGGTAGAAAGATATCGCACCTTTCCCCTGAATTTTCAAAAATACCTCTTTCGGATTTTAATTTTTAAAAATGCCCTTTTTCGGTATCTTCATTGAACGGAAAAAAAAAAATTCTCCCTCTTGGATTTCAAAAACTGGACTTTACCCGTAAATTTAAACTTACAAATACATTTATTTACCATTTAATCTATTTACAAAATACATCTTCATGAATTGGGGCTTCTCGGCTTCCCTTATTCTTCGTCTATACGCCTAAACTTAACTATTATGCAGCGGTAACAACGGTAATAAGGGCCAATTTACGAGTGCTTGCTTTCCGCAATAAGACAGGATTTTCATGTCTCTCTCGAATTTTGCTTTCAGTGTCCGTTCCATTGAGCCCTTTTCCGATATTCTACGATCGGTGATTTAGTATGAACAATAAATAAAAAATCCTGACCGTCCTTCTGATGGAAATTATGAAATAGCGTATTTTGCGGATAAAGCCTATCCCTTAGAGTATGAGTAGCTTATAAGAGTGGAAACTGGCCCTAGCGTCGACAAAAAAAAATTCACCAACTACCGTTTGGTGAAACTTGGCATTTTCTGAAGCTTTGATATCGTTTTTTCCAGAAACTGAGATCACACACCTACAACTACCTCAATTTTACCGATTACAATAATTAAACGAAGTATTCTTATTATTACACTGGAAAAAATGTACAGGGTCACAAACCACTTGATGGCGTTTATAGTTTTTTTTCGGCACTAGCGCCCCTTCCCCCTTTTATGAGTGACCCATGCGCTTTGAGTTGCCGTATTTTGTGGATAAAACCTATCTTTTGGGCTTCAGAAACATGCTAAATTCCAAAAAGTAACTTTTTGTCAAAATGTAACTTTTTTAGGCGGGGGGTCCCTCCTTTTTCTAAAATTATGAAAAATGTTCCGTTTCTGATAACTTGTCAAGGGTAAATTTATGGTTAAACAACCTTACATATTTGAAACCAACAGACAATGAAAAATTTTCAACAGCCGCTAATCTTTAACTATCGTTTTCCAGCTTTGGCTTTTATTATCCAAAATTGGTTATTGGTTTTTATTTCCAGCTTTGGTTCACTCTTAATGCACCATGTCCAGTTTTAAATTAAGAAAATGAACAAACCTGTTGCGGCAGCCTGTTGCTGCCGCAACAGGAAAAGCAACAAACCTGTTGCTGTGCCCAATACACGTATTGGGCACGATATGGTATTCATTGACAACATTAATTGACCAGACAAACAAATGTTTTGCAAATGTTATGAAAAAAAATATTCTGAAAAGGGGTTGTGCGTTTGGAGGTTTGGCATGGATATGTGCTTCAGTAATTTTAACTATTCGGTTGTTTCAGTCGGCTTAAAAATTACTTGTTATTTATTTATATTTAAATAGTATTCCTTATTATTAATAGTAAGGTTTTATTATTAAAAAAGTTTTATTATTATTATAAATAATAAAACGCCCCTGTGATTAAGTGCCCCACTAGCGGCGACGGAAAAATGACGAAAACATGAAGACACATTACTACTTCTCATCCAAAACAATGATTTTTCTTGTTGCTAGAGATGGGGTACTGTAATTCTCATATACAGAGTTTTCAGCTATGATGAACCAATGTGTAGTTTTAATTTCGATTCCTGGCGAATTTTTAGGGATTTCAGTCTATTTGATTTTGCATCAAACTCTTACCAATAAGATCAGCTGAAATAGCAGTTACTATTCCTGTATCAACTTCAAATAGATATTCTTTCTCACTTGGCCGTTTTTTTTCAAATCATGTTCTAAATTTCCGTTACTATGGGTTAGAGGTCATTCTTTACTAGGTTGTGTCTGACACTGCAACCTATACTAACGCCGCAATAATCTAAAAACACGCATTTTTTCTAGTTCTACAGGTGGCCATGAACTGTCTGAGGGTTTTTGGAAAACACCTTCTGAGGTGAAAAAAAAAGTGCACACTTCCCACATAGTGCGATGGAGCCAGGAAGGGGTGTAGTTTGTGTTAATTTGTCTTCGCTTAATAAGGTATATTGAAATCAAATTAAGCTCAAATAAGACTGTAAATTCTATCTTCTCTTACAAATTTGTTACGAAAATATTAAAATTTTTTCGGGACGCAGCCCAAACTATGAAGTTGGGTGCAGCAAATGTCAGTAAAAATATATTATAATTTCAGGCCCAGTTGCAGTTGTAAAAACATAAAAGCTTTTAATGCGCTTCTGATTTTTCATAGGACGATTTTTCGCGAGCTAGTAGCCACTACACTAAATGAAGAACTAGAAAGTAGGATTACAATTTATTTATTTGAAGGACCAGGTTAAAATAGGTCAAAAATAAAATAAAATAAAATTAAAATAGGTCAAAAATAAAATAAAAATTGGTAAAAAAAAATAATAAAATTAAAATAGGTCAAAAATAAAATAAAATTAAAATTGGTCAAAAATAAAATAAATAAAAATTGGTCAAATAAAAAAAAATAAAATTAAAATAGGTCAAAAATAAAATAAAATAAAAATTGGTCAAAAAAAAAAAATTAAATTAAAATTGGTCAAAAAAAAAAAAAAATCATCATCAATAACGAAATAGCCCTTCTTTAAAATACACTTTAATAACTACAACATTCGGAGAGGCGGAAAAGGAGCATAGAGGCATAGGAAGTATAGATAAATAAGAAAAAGGAGAGAGAGCAAAAAGAAGAGGCCAAGAGAGGAACAGATTAAGGTAACCAAAAAAGGATGTTTGGGGAGGTACCTGAAAAAATGATAGTTTTGCAAGAGAAAAAGACAGAGAAATGTGAAAAAGTACAGGAAAGAGGATGCAGAAGTTGAACAAGATGAGGGCATAGCAGAGGCTGAGGAGGTAAAAAACTCAGCCGGGTTTAGTTCGCAGTTGCCACGAATGGGAGCTCAGAAATATGAACCAAAACAAAGCTTGCAGTTTATATTCGGGCATTCAAGTGCAGGGAGAGATCGCATAGGGTCAAAAATAAGAGGTTATTTTAGAGGTTATTACATAAGAGGTTATTATAAGAAGGTATATAAGAGTTTATTACATTCCGTTTCAAATGAAGAAAGAAATTCAATTACAAGACGTGAAAGACATTGAGGTAAGAATAAGCAACATATGGAGAGGAAAAAAGGGTATAAAAAGATAACCGGGTTAAAAATCATTATTTCGAATAAGTAGGAACAGGGGGCAATATA
Source organism: Artemia sp. Qi Xiang Cuo (assembly GCF_049724085.1). Lineage (NCBI taxonomy): Eukaryota > Metazoa > Arthropoda > Branchiopoda > Anostraca > Artemiidae > Artemia > Artemia sp. Qi Xiang Cuo. The sequence goes on from NC_142810.1 coordinate 59,797,730, forward strand.
AATTAGGGGGGAAAGCATCCAAAGGACATATTTAAAATGAAAGAAGACACGAAAGCAAGGGGTAAAACCCCTTGGTTCCCAAATTTTTCTTCAAATATAGAACCTTTGCTCTAAACCTAACTTCATGATTTTGGGTAAAAAATAACAATCTTATCATAATTCGCTATAAATGTCATAGGGAAATTGGTACTGGGAAGAAATAAAATTAAAAATAATAAAAGCAATTATATAAAGACGAAATTAGATTCTTTTATTGGAAAAAGGAGTTACAGATAAAATCAATTGCAATTAGAATAAAATCAAAAAAGGGCGGGGTCAAAATCTAAAAATTAAAACCAGCATTATTTGGATCAGAGGCAGCGTCGAAATGGTACTGATGATCGGTCGATACTGGGGCAAGCGACATGTCTACAGTCTGAAAATAAAAGCGCATTAAAAGAAACAGAATACCAAAATTTAGACCAACTTTAATAAAATGCTAAATAAAATAAATATAAACTAAAATTATTTTATTTTATCATTTTTGTTTTATTCTAGCAATTTTTTTTATTTAAAAAGAATAGGTTTTTTTCACCAAGTAATTACCTGTAACACACTATAAAAAGCAACTTGATAAGATTATAAAGGTGCCTAATTCCCTTGGGTTCGTTCTTTACCATATCCAGTTTAGAAAAGCCGAAGGCTTTTTCTTTTGAATTGTATATAACGTATATAAATAATTGCGTAATAAGACATCCTTAATGTTATACGACGTAATAAGACACCCTATATGACATATATGATTATTTGCGAAATAAGACAGCCTTAATGTTATACGATGTAACAAGACACCCTAAATGACGTATATAAATATTTGCATAATAAGACAGCCTTAATGTTATATGACGTAATAAGACACCCATGACGTTTATGAATATTTGCGTAATAAGACAGCCTTTATGTTATATGACGTAATAAGACACCGTATATGACGTATATAAATATTTGCGTAATAAGACAGCCTTAATGCTAGCTTTGTTCAAAAGTTGAAATTAGCCTTGGTTGAATTACTTCTGGTAAAACAAAGCAGTTAATCATCTTTTGAATTGCAATTTACCTATTCATTAAAGCTCTTTAAAATACTTCCCATTCAAAATCAACGGTCCTTTGTTTGAGTAGTCTTTCTTACAGAATCAGGACAAAAAGTCAAATTTCAGCGCAAAGAGCGTGGGTTAAGAGAGGGGCAGTCCCCGTCATATACAGAATAACTTTTTTCGTTTTAAGTTTTGATGTTGCTCCTACTTTGTTGTTTTTTTTTTATTTAATTTCAGACTGTTCCTCACCGTTTAACCGGCCCCCCCCCCCGGCCGGGTGACATTTCCTCTAGAAAATTCCCCCCGCAAATTTTCCCCGTGGAAAACCTCCCACCACCACACAAAATAGCCCCCTCTCCGCCAAAAAATAATAATTCCGTACATTTCCCAATAAAAAATACTATATGTGAACAACATGGACAAACTGCAGAGCCTACAGCACTTTCCCCAGGGACTATGGAGGGTAATGTCATAACCAAAGGCAAAGTTATTAGACCTTTCTACTCTACCGAATCAAATAGCTATCTTAAAATTTTTAATGGATGTTTTTGGGGGGAAATGGGCATGGGAGGGGGACTAGTTGCCGCTCCAATCTGTTTGGTTGCTTTGGAACTTTAATTTACGTTCGAAAAAGCTTTCTTTCGATCTTCTTGGACGTTATTTCGATACAATTACACTTGGGAAAAAAACACGCATCTATGATCTTTATTCTACCAAAAACTATAAAATTCCTCATTTTTGTAGATAGGAGCTTGAAACCTCTACAGCAGTATTTTCTGCTATGCTAAATTTGATGGTCTCATTTTCATTAAGGTCGCTTGACTTTTTGGGGCATTTCCCCAGATTTTCAAAAATAAGGCAAATTTTTTCAGGTTCATATCTTTTGATGGGTAAACATTAAACATGCTAAATTTTACATATTTGGAATCAACAATATATATATATATATATATATATATATATATATATATATATATATATATATATATATATATATATATATATATATATATATAGTTCCCATTTCCTTTGAATCTTTCTTTATGACGTCCTCCCACCCCGGACGGGGACGACCTGCTTTCCATTTAACCCTAGGCAGTGGGCTAGAAAGAACAGACGTCGGCAGCATGCTCCCTTTTACCTGCACAACGGGCACCTTCCTCCTCAGTCGCCCTTCTGTTACGGCCCTAGAGAGTTATATTGGGCGACATGATTCGCACTGCTTACTGCTTGACTTGCAACCAGTCAACCGGATACCCAGAATAATCCCTAAGCAATTTCTCTGGAAAACATCTAGCAAATCTTCATCCGCTTTTCGTAGCGTCCATGTTTCAGAGCCATATGTGACGAAAATTCAGAATCGTGCAATATACAAAAAAAAATCATCGTTATCTTCTTATATTTTATAGAGTTCCATATTATAAATAAATAATATTCAAGCGTATAGCGTGCGAAACAAAAAAGAAAATCTTGAAAATAAAAACGAGTCCATGACCAGTAGGAAGAAAAAGGTGAATGTAGATAAGCAATAGAAGTGAATGAAGAATGAAGAAAAAAGTTAATGGAGAAATAGAAGAGTAGATTCAAATAATGGCAATATTTGAAATAGTGAATCTATTGCCAAAAATTGGAACTCGGTCTTATGAAATCACTAAATTAAATATAAGACCAAAGTAGATTTTTGTTCAGGAGGTCAGTAAACATAAAAGAAAACCATCAAAAATGTCTTATGTGTATTTTGGCTACTTTTTTTTACGAGTAGGACACAAATTACCGGGGGGGGGGCTAAAACCCGATACTCCCCTGGATACGGCCGGGGGATGGGGTTCAAATAAGAAGATTCTTTAACAGAACAGTTAAGTCCATTCTCAATTCGTTTTATTATTTGCTAGTCACTTGCTTCTATGTTGTTGTTCAGGGGACTGAACTATGTCAAGCATTTTTCAGCTATAGCAACTATATTAACTATGTTCAGCTATATCAAGCAAGAATGAGAAAGCCCAGTTTTCCACTAGCACCTGTTTTTCGTCGGCCAGGTAAATGATGGTGTTTCTGTCCAGACACAATGAATTATCACTTCACTTAGCTGGTAGCACCGTTACAACTATATTATCAAGCATTTTTCTGATACAGCAACGTATTAACCATGTTCAACTATATGAAGTATAGGTCGATCTGCTAGTTTCTTAATACGGATAGTTCTTTTATAAAAATTCCCACTGCAGAAGATTAACCTATAGCATAATTCATTTATTCTTGAGACTTTTATGTACGACGAATAGTTTTGTCAAAAAGCATTGCATATATTAAATACGTAACCTACCTAACCTAGGAACCCTCCCCCCCCCCTAAACCCCCCCGAAAAAACAGATCGTATATAAACAAAAAATCGCGAAGAAAGGAAACGAGGACAATTAACAGCCAGTGAAAAAAAAATAATAAGTTTGGCGTGTTTTTTAGACAAATCAAAATAATTAAGAACAGACTTGGTCAAAAGCTCCCCGTAAGCTAGTCGTAAATAATTTCTGAGACCACACTGGCTAATCATGATAAACAAAAAATCGCGAAGACTTCTTCGCGATTTTTTGTTTATCATGATTAGCCAGTGTGGTCTCAGAAATTATTTAAGATCGTATATGCAATGAAAACCACGCTATGCATTCCGTTACTGTATAGCGGTGTCTTAAATTAACCAGTCAAAACCGAGTTTTTCATGACTGGATTCCTTGTAACTGCCCATATAATGCCCAAGTGCCGAAAAAACTAAATTTGCCCTCAACGATATTCAAAAAAATATTATTTTTTGTATCTTTTTTCAGCTGTTTCAAATTTTAATTTTTATTTTTTACAAATAAATGAATAAAAAAAAAACTTTAGCGCTGGAGAAAAACCAACGAGGGTTTATGATCATGCGAAAGTCCAAGTAACTTCTGGCATATTAATTCAATTTATTAATTAGAACGACTGTAAATAAAGAAAACTAAATAGCCTATAACCTATAACCTATATATAACCTATAACCTATATATAACCTATAGCCTACAACCTATAACCTATATATAGCCTATAACCTATAGCCTATAACCAATATACTAGACAAAAACACATGAATAAAAACAATATAGAAGAAATATACTATATATACTATATACCTATATATACCTATATACTACTATATACCTATATACTATATACCTATATACTATATATACCTATATACTATATACCTATATACTATATACCTATATACTATATATACCTATATACTATATACCTATATACTATATACCTATATACTATAATTGTCTATAGCCTATATCCGGGTTGCAGCGGTAGCTAGCAACCTAGTAAGAGACGATCACGTCCAATGTTAAGAAATATAAAAACCCATAGCTCCTAAAAAAGGAGTCAGATCAAAACAAAAAGTACACCATTAGAACCGCCTTGTCCGAAACCCCTTTATAGGAAACTTTATGTCCCTTGGCTTGAACAGCAAGGGAAATATATTGGCTTGAAAATCAAGAAAATTGACTTTAACCACGTTATTCTCCCCAAACGGGATATTTTTTTCTCTTTTCTTTGTATCCAGAGATAGCTTGGAACTGGAACATCGTAGAGGGTTGTTCAATAGCTCATCCTAAAGGAAATTAGTTGGGTTAAAAATCTATAGTAACTAAAATAAATTATTTTTAAAAGAGAATAAATTTTTCCAATAAAAACTGTATTTTTGATGCAGTGACGTCATAATTACTATATAAGAAACGTCAAAACTGTAAATGGTCTCATTCATGAATACATAATGGTTAGATCAAAGCATGCTACATGCAAGTTAAAAAATCAGTACTAAAAAATCAAAAAAAGTGGCAGCTACTACAACATTCTGCCTAAACGGGATATTTTTTTCTCTTTTCTTTGTTTCCAGAGATAGCTTGGCACTGGAACATTGTAGATAGTTGTTCAATAGCTCATTTTAAAGGAAGATAATTGGGTTAAAAACCTTTTGTAACTAAAATAAATTGTTTCTAAAAGAGAATAAATTTTTCCACCAAAAACTGCATTTTCGATGTCTTTTCACACTGCATCCGGGTTGCAGCGGTAGCTAGCAACCTAGTAAGAGACGATCACGTCCAATGTTAAGAAATATAAAAGCCCATAGTTCCTAACAAAGGAGTCAGATCAAAACAAAAAGTACACCATTAGAACCGCCTTGTCTGAAACCCCTGTATAGGAAACTTTCTGTCCCTTGGCTTGAACAGCAAGGGAAATATATTGTCTTGAAAATCAAGAAAATTGACTTGAACCACGTTATTCTCCACAAACGGGATATTTTTTTCTTTTTTTCTTTTTTTCTTTTTTTGTATCCAGAGATAGCTTGGCACTGGAAAATCGTAGAGGGTTGTTCAATAGCTCATTTTAAAGAAAATTAATTGGGTTAAAAATCTATAGTAACTAAAATTAATTATTTCTAAAAGAGAATAAATTTTTCCACCAAAAACTGCATTTTTGATGTCTTTTCACACTGCAGTCTTTCAAACATAATCGTATACCAGCGGTAAGATTTGAACCCACGCCTCAGAAGAGACTGGTGGGTAACACGAGTGCCTTGGACCACTCCAAAAACTGCATTTTGATGTCTTTTCACACTGCAGTCTTTCAAACATAATCGTATACCAGCGGTAAGAATTGAACCCACGCCTCTGAAGAGACTGGTGGCTAACACCAGTGCCTTGGACCACTCAGCCAGGCTGCCTCTCATAAATAAATATATATGTGAATTTGGGTTGCAGCAGTAGCTAGCAACCTAGTAATAGACGATCAGTCCAATGCTAAGAAATATAAAAACCCAAAACTCCTAAAAATAGAGTCAGATCAAAACAAAAGTACATCATTAGAAATACCTTGTCTGAAACCCTACTAGATAAATAATGAACGTCATCATAGTTTTATATTAGAGCTATGACGTGAATAGAGTGACGTCATAATTAGTATATAAGGAAAGTCAAAACTGAAAATTCTCTCATTCTTGATTAGAATAATGGTTAGATCAAAGCAGGCTATACGCAAGTTGAAGAAAGAGTACTACACAAACAACAGAGATAGTAACTTGAAAAGAAAAAAACAAAGGTATTCAACCGACCAGGTGTATCGAAAAGTAATAATTGAGAGAGCAAAACAAAGGTATTCAACCGACCAGGCGTATCGCGAAGTAATAATTGAGAGAGCAAAAGAAAACAGCAAGATGTGTTATCACAATGATGAAGATTATAGACATGCAAAAATTGAGACAGCCAAACAAAAAGTTTTCCAGTTTAATTATTTTTCTTTCTTTTCCACAGATAGCTTGGCACTGGAACACGTAGAGAGTTTTTCAATAGCTCATTTTAAATTAAATTAATTCGGTTAAAAATCATTAGTAACTAAAATAAATTTTACAGTAAATAACGGACTTTCAACCCCTAGTAACTAAAATAAATTATAATTTCATGTTATTACAATAAAGAACGACACCTAGCCCATGTTAACTGAAACATAAATAGGGATTACGTAATTTTCATTTAAAATAAAGAACAACCTCTTGCCTATACTAAAGTTTATACGCCACTTAATTATAGTATAGGTTAGTCATTCATCAGATAGCTTGGCACTGGAACACAGTAGAGAGTTGTTCAATGGCTCATTTTAAAGAAAATTAAGGGGGTTAAAAACTTCTTGTAATTAAAATAAATTATTTTTATTACATTAAAAAATTTTAATTTTGTTTCTTATCTGGGTTGCAGCGGTAGCTAGCAACCTAGTAAGAGACGATCACGTCCAATGTTAAGAAATATAAAAACCCATAGCTCCTAAAAAAGGAGTCAGATCAAAACAATAGTACACCATTAGAACCGCCTTATCCGAAACCCCTTTGAGTAAACTTTCTGTCCCTTGGCTTGAACAGCAAGGGACATATATTGGCTTGAAAATCAAGAAAAGTGGCAGCTACTACAACATTCTGCCTAAACAGGATACTTTTTTTCTTTCTTTCTTAGTTAGTTAGCTACTTGATTGTTTGAGGTTCGTCTCTTACTATTTCAAAGAAGAAAAAGCCGTAGGCTTTTTCCTGTTTGTAATCAGTTTATTATTCGGGTAGCAGCTAGCAACTTACATAAAGGACCGATATAGCTCATCATAAATGGTATTTGTCATTATAATAAAGATCGAACTCTTCCCTATACTAACTTGCATACGCAACTTCACTATAGTTAAGATTACAGTATTTATATTTTTACATTAAAAGACGATCACTGTAATAACAAACCATTCCATACATTGGACTTAGTTAGCTACTTGATTGTTTGAGTTTCGTCTCTTACTATTTAAAAGAAGAAAAAGCCGTAGGCTTTTTCCTGTTTGTATTTATATAGTTAAAAAGCGAACGCAAGTCCAAAGAAACTGAACACTGTGGTTCATTCATATTATCTTCATTATTTTAGCTAGAATGTAAATAAACAAGTTTCTTTTTTAAATTTTAAATTACAGTAAAGAACGATCTCTTGCCCATAGTAACTGATATATGGTGGTTCAAGGTGTAGCTGAAAGCTATCCAGATTGCAGCTGGATCCGGGTTGCAGCGCATTTATAATAAAGAACGATCTTTTGCCTATACTAAATTTTTTTACAATAAAGAACGACACCTAGCCCATTAAAAATGAAACATAAATAGGGATTATGTAATTTCCATCAGTATCATGGCTGTAGAGACGGCTGATACCTAGTAAAGAACAAACCATTACAGCAAAGAACATTTCATGTTAAAGATTGATAAATGATGCCATAATCATAGTTTGTAGCCAGGTCGTCTCTTACTATTCCAATCAAGAAAAAGCCATAGGCTTTTTCCTGTTTTTATAGTAAAGAACGAACTCTTGCCCTTAGTTACCTACTATGTCTTGTCAAATTAGCTAATTAATTTCATCTAATTTCGTTTATAAATAATTCCCGTACCGGGATTTGAACCCAAACCAATTAATTGAAAGCCAATTTATAATAAAGAACGAACTCTCGCTAATACTAACTCAAATATTTAATATATTCTGGGTTGCAATGGTAGTTACATTAAAAGACAATCGTTGGAATAACAAACCATTGCATACATTGGACTTAGGTAGCTGCCTGATTCTTTGAGAGTCGTCTCTTACTACTCCAGAGAAGAAAAAGCCGTAGGCTTTTTCCTGTTCGTAATCAGGTTTTCACATAATCTGATCTGTCAATCCGGGTTGCAGCGGTAGCTAGCAACCTAGTGAGATCAAACAGTTCGTGGTAACGAACTGTAAGTAAGGAGCGACCCGGCTCAATGGTAACCGAAACTCTAGAAAACGGGTTTATATCAAATGGTTTTAAACCGGTATCTATTGGTTTAAACCAATAGATATATCAAAAGAATCAGATTTCAATGCTGATTTCAAATATATAACTTTCATCAAGTTTAGTGCTACCCATCACAGGTTATACGCCTGAGAAAATTTGGCTGTTTTTCAAAAAGGGGGGAAAAGACCCCCTAAAAGTCATAGAGCCTTAATGAAAATCGCCTCATCATATTCAGCGTATCAGAGAACCCTACCGTAGAGGTTTCAAGCTCCTATATGCAAAAATGTGGAATTTTGAATTTTTTGCCAGAAGAAAGATCACGGATGCGTGTTTATTTGTTTGTTTGTTTGTTTTGTTTTTTTTCCCCCGGGGTGATCGTATCGACCCAGTGGTCCTAGAATATCGTGGAAGGGCTCATTGGAACGGAAATTAAAATTTCTAGTGCCCTTTTTAAGTGACCAAAAAAATGAAGGGCAACTAGGCCCCCTCCCACGCTCATTTTTTTCCCAAAGTCACCCGATCAAAATTTTGAGATAGCCATTTTGTTCAGCATGGTCGAAAATATGATAAAAATGTCTTTTAGGATGACTTGATTTACAGTAAAGAACGATCTCTCATCCATAGTAACTGATAAATTGTGGTTCCAGGGGTAGTTACTTGAGGTTCGTCTCTTACTATTTCAAAGAAGAAAAAGCCGTAGGATTTTTCCTGTTTGTAATGATATAGCATAAAAGAAAACCCAAGTGGTAACTGATTCACAGTATCCGGGTTGCAGCAGTAGCTAGCATTGCAGTAAAGAACGATTTCTCGCCTATATTTACAATAAAGATCCGGGTTGCAGCGGTAGCTAGCAACCTAGTAAGAGACGATCACGTCCAATGTTAAGAAATATGAAAACCCATAGCTCCTAAGAAAGGAGTCAGATCAAATTCAAAAGTACACCATTAGAACCGCCTTGTCCGAAGCCCCTGTATAGGAAACTTTCAGTCCCTTGGCTTGAACAGCAAGGGACATATATTGGCTTGAAAATCAAGAAAAGTGGAAGCTACTACAACATTCTGCCTAAACGGGATATTTTTTTTTCTTTTTTGTATCCAGAGATAGCTTGGCACTGGAACATCGTAGAGTGTTGTTCAATGGCTGATTTTAAAGGAAATTTATTGGGTTAAAAATCTATAGTAACTAAAATAAATTATTTCTTAAAGAGAATAAATTTTTCCACCTATAATAAAGATCGAACTCTTCCCTATACTAACTTGCATACGCAACTTCACTATAGTTAAGATTACAGTATTTATATTATACATCATTATAGATTATAAAAGGTTCAAATGTTCGAAGATTATAGAGTTAAAAATTTTAAAACACCGGGAATCGAACCCGAGCCTGTTAAGTGAAAGTTAACTATCCTAGCCACTAGACCATATGGAACCATAAATAAGTATGATTTAAGAGCCATATGCATATCATTATTTCACCATACCAATTATAATAAGGCCAAAACAAAATCGTCGACTTGCAGCCTTACTTTTGACACAATAGTTAAATCTTCATCAGGCTTAAAACATTTTTTGCTAGTTTTACATGAAAAAACGAACCTTAGCCCATAGTAGCAGAAATAAGAATATCTAGGTTGCAGCGGTAGCTAGCAACCTATTACATAATCCGGGTTTAAGTGGTAGCTAGCAACCTAGTAAGAAACGCCAAATTAAAAGATGATCATTAGAAGAACAAACAATTGCTTGTATTGGACTTAGCTAGCTGGCTGATTCTTTGAAGTTAATCTCTTACTACTCCAAAGAAGAAAAAGCCGTAGGTTTTTTCCTTTTTGTAATAATACATTAAAAGATAACCATATGTGATCTAATAAGTGAATGCAATGTCTATACACGTTCATCTTTCGACAAGTATTGCATTAAACAGCGAGCTATATCCGGGTTGAAGTGGTAGCTAGCAACCTAGTAAGAGACGATCACGTGCAATGTTAAGAAATATAAAAACCCATAGTTCCTAAAAAAGGAGTCAGATCAAATTCAAAAATACACAATTAGAACCGCCTTGTCCAAAACCCCTGTATAGGAAACTTTCAGTCCCTTGGTTTGATCCGGGTTGCAGCGGTAGCTAGCAACCTAGTAAGAGACGATCACGTCCAATGTTAAGAAATATAAAAACCCATAGTTCCTAAAAAAGGAGTCAGATCAAATTCAAAAGAACACCATGAGAACCGCCTTGTCCGAAACCCCTGTATAGGAAACTTTCAGTCCCTTGGCTTGAACAGCAAGGGAAATATATTGGCTTGAAAATCAAGAAAAGTGGCAGCTACTACAACATTCTGCCTAAACGGGATATTTTTTTTTTACTAGACAAGAACACATGAATAAAAACAATATAGCAAATCGAATCTCCATCACTAATCAACACTTAATTCCCCCATCTGCCCTACTCCACCCAACCCTTCCTCCTCTATAGATTCTATTTGAAGGACAGTTCATTAGAGCTAAAACTAACACTGTAGTAACGTTCTGTCGGTCGTAACACAACTCGGTACCTGAAACATAATCTTTAGCAAGAGGAACATTTCACTGCATAGTAAAACGGCTGTCTTAAAAAATACTAATTTTTAACTGGACGAACAAAATAACCAACATGGAAATCTGTCAATGCATAAACCAGGCAGGCATGTCTGAGGCGATCAGACAACGAAGGTGCCGCTATCTACGGCATTAAATTCTGATGCCAGTATCCTGATTGTGCAGCATGCTTCTCCAGTGGTTATCAAAGGGCAAGAGACGAGGGCTAAGGTCAAAATATATGCCATGAAGGGCATACAGCCGAGTCAAGTATGCCACCCAAACGAGCGAAATCGTTTCTCCTCTCCAGCCGTTTGTTATCTACGCATCTGCTTTCCTAAAAGATGACTGGAGGCTCTACAAAACGACTCTGTATCTTTGTGAAGTTAAAGGAGCCAGTGAGGGGTCTAGCCCCTCTTACACCCGGGAGCTAAATTTTGATTAGCCCCCCCCCCCCCTGTCTCCCACAAAAATTTTCACGCAAAACTTAAACCAAATTTTCATTTATTAACAAAATTACTTTCAATTTAATGATTAATAATTTAATAATAGTTAATAATTTAATGATTATTTTCATTTACTAACTGCGCCCTCTATTTTATTTTAATAAAACAGAATTTACAAAATTACAAAATGATTATAACCGTTAGATGGTTTATTTGAAATTTTGCACCCCTATAATTTCTGTGCATGGGACAAGTGCGCCCATTGGATTTTTACGAAAATAGAGCTTCACCGCACGTTAGCTTCTAATACTCCAAATTCGCAACTGTAAAGGTAAATTAAAGAACACAGACTTGGATTTTTACAATCCTTACTGGCGATGGTGATATCCGTTTCATAGCTCTTCAGCTAGGAAAGGCAATGCGAGGGGGGGGGGGGTGCAGCCATCCTATGCTTTTGCACACCCTTCTTGTTTGCCTTCCCCAGATGCCTCCTGGTACCAATTTAAATGTGGATTGACTTTGGCTGAGCTTATCAGTCGTACTACTGACCTCCGTTTGAACCAAATAACCAGCGTCGACAGGACTTGAACCCCAGTCCTCTCGGACAAAGAGTCTCGAGTCTAGCGCGCTAACCACTCGGCTATGATGGTTTTAGCTTTTTGTAGCTATTGTAGGAGGACTTCAACATTAGCTATAGGTAACTCATAACTCGTTTTTTTTACAAAAACAAGAGTTAGAATTAGTTCAAAAATTTCGAAACTAGTTCAGAATAATGAACTCGTTGCTAAAGATTTGGACAATTGCCAAGGTCCAACTAGTCAGACATTTTGTTGAGACTTTTGTGAGCGAAATATACTCGTCAGTGTCTCTTGAATTTAAACCCAAGCTAGAGCAATTATTGGTTATATAATGCAATCTTAAAGTCCTGATTGAAAATTTAGAGAACAAAGCTTGAGGTAAAAATTAACGATTATGAGCAAGAAAAACAGCTTGGAACTGTTGTTTTTCACGGTGTTATCAACAGTCGGGTGCCGACCTGAAGTTTCTGGTACCATTCTGAATATAGCACCGTAAAAAACGGGACTTTCAAGTGCTCTACATGTTATTTTTCCCTAGTTTATAGGTTGAAATTGAACATTTCAGGGTTGGAAAATGATACAGTTGCCCCAGTTTTTATACAAATTCTATACTTTTGAGACGACCCGTAAAGTGTTCACAAGCATACCTGAATCTCTTACACAGCACCGTGGTGATATTCTGAGTGGGGCAAAAGACAAGTCCTGTGTTAAAAATATATGGTAATCACAAAGCTTCGTGCTATGGTGCTTCACAAAGATAGTGATCAGGTGCTCACAAACCTTCCAGGTGAGCGGGATACACATCGAATTAACTCCCTTTCAGACTGCATTTAAACGTTGAATTGAGTTATCTCGTACGGTTTATCTTTCTTTTATTTCTTCTCTACGTCTTTATTTGCACATTTTTTTAATGATTATGTTTGTGCTATGTTTGATTTCATTAAAGAAGTCTTCTTTTATTTTTCTTTATTTTTATTGCATCTGTTTCTTTTTTCTGATGAATATCTTCTTGTTTGAGTTTCTTCTTGTTCTTTTATTTTTCTTTATTTTTATTGCATCTGTTTCTTTTTTCTGATGAATATCTTCTTGTTTGAGTCTAGAGAAAGTATGATTTATTGTTATTCTCTACTCCTCTTCAGATTGCCAAGTCGCTGTCCACTTTCACTTCTTCAACGATTTCGAGCTGGGAAGTCAGTGACCACCTTTCGCTAATTAGGCAATTTTGGGCTGAGAGTGTTGTAGTACGGGTTTGATCTCCATTATTTTAATTATTGTAAATTTTTGAAACTCAGGCTCCGGGGATGTTTACTCCCTTAGTGGGCACTTGCTTAAATTACAAAGTAACTAAATAAATATTTCGAGTGTCGTTACTAATTCTATAATTCATTATAAAAGAAGTTCTGTAAATTGTTCTTCTTCAGTGAATAGCAAGTATATACTTCTAATTCAAAGACGGTCACTAGACGAGGTGATCATTTTGCAGTGCTTTTACTCAACACTCATGGTCTATATTCATCGATTGATTAATTGAGACAGATAGTCCGTGATGGGCCCCCTGATGGTATTGGATTATGTGAGACCTTCTGGGATTCAAATAACAAATGCTTCTGGACTTAACAGGTTACAAGATAGACGGACTAAAACTCCGGATGATGGCAATGGGTAGTCTCGTATATATCTGTTGATCCTCTCTACTCTGTTCGAAATGATCGGTCAAGGAATGAAGAAGGGGTTTTCAAATCTCAGTTAAAAGGTAAGGATATGATTTTAAATGCTGTTTATAGATCTCCAAATCGATCTCTCTCTTTTTTCCAATCCTTAAAGAACTTTAAGATTTAATAGGGAGACGTATATGTGAACTTTTAATACTGGGAGATTTAAGTTTGAACCTAATTGATATGATGTCCTATGTAAGGGGGGTTTCCTTTCAACCATTCTTACTACTAGGATTTTACAAACAGCCAGCATCCCGACTCGTTTAACTGAAGCTTCACCGTCCTTGCTCGATAACATTTTTGCGTCTCTTAGTTGGACTCAGGGTTCTGTAGTCGTGAGTGACATTGCCGACAATTTTCCTGTACTTTCCAGTTTTGGTCTAGAAAAAATGATGAGTAGAACAGCTTCTGCTTCTTTTAGGTGTGGTCCGAGTGAACTGATCCACCTCAGATCTCAGTTAACTGATTACTTTTGAAATATTTTAGATGATAAAACATATTTCAAAGCAAAGTTTAATTATTTTTGTGAGTCAGTGAAAGCGTCTATTATTGATGTATGTAGTCCATCTCTTTCTACTTCAAAGTCAAAACGATCTATTCCTCTTAACTCATTGATGACCCCTGGCTTTCTGAGTTGGAGAAGAAAAAACAATCTTCGGAAAACGTACAAGTCAGCAGAGCCATCTTCAGCAGTTTCAACTCTACAGGAATATTTTTAACTCTTTGTGCCGGAAGGTCAACTCCCTTTTCTGTTCTAACAAATTTTCGGAATACGGGAAGGATACCCGAAAAATGTGGCAGATGATTCAATCTGTCCTTAAGCCTTCTTCTCGGCCTTCTTCTCTCCCACCAAGCTTGCAGTTAATCAGGTGGTTGCTGAGGGTGAGCTGTTCAAGAAGTATTTATTTAAAATTTTGCTTATATTGGAAAAACTACTGCTTCTCCCGTCAGGTCTTCACAGTTACAATCAGATTACAAATCTTATCTTGCTCCGCCTTGTCTCAAGTCACTGTATTAAATCCTGCTTCTGAGTTGAAATTACCAGGATTGTAATAGCTTGAACGCTTCTTCGTCGTCTGGCCCTGATTGCATTTCTACTAAGGTATTAAAGTTCATTCTTCCTCCATTGACGAAGATATATCGTTTGAAAATGTTATTTTCCCCAAGTCTCTCAAGCAAGCTAGAGTCATTGTTTTATATAAAGATGGACCACAGAATGATCCAGCTAATTATCGACCAATATTTTTGCTGTCTATTTTTTATCTGTTTTGAGAGGGCCGTGCTTTCCCGTCTACTTGTTTTTCTAGAGGCAAAATATTTTTTCCTTGATTTTCAATATGGTTTCAAAGCTATGCTTCTAACGGAATCTGCATGTGCAACTCTTTTAAATTTTCTCCACACCGCGCTTGTCTCTGGCTTGATTCCTGCTGCTATATTCCTGGATGTCCCCAAAGCTTTAGATTCTTTAACTCAAAGGATTCTGCTTTATAAGTTATCACATAGTGGAGTCAGACGGTTTCCTTTGATTCTTATTTGTCAGGTAGAACTATCGCTGTAGATTCCCTTTTCCGTTTTTTGTCTAAAGTTGAGTTTGGTGTTTCTCAAGGCTCTGTCTTTGGGCCGCTTCTGTTTTAGATTTAAGTTAAGGACCTTATGATGGCAGTTCAGATAAAGAAACCTACTGATTGTTGTCACCTATGCCATCCTGAATTTTCTAATGCTCTAAAAAGTCAATCGCCTTCACTGGATGAGGACGCTCTCGTCGCTTTCGCTGACGACAGTACTCTTGGTACAACGATTGAACGGAGTCTGAGATGCATCCCAAACTTGTTTATCTTTTGAGAGAGTCATTCTGTGGTTCGTTGCTAATTGCCTTGCACTAAATATGCTAAGTCAAGGTTTTTAATTTTCTCCTGTATTTCTCGGGTTTGCCTTCAGTTATCTGATATCCATCTGTCAAGGGGGTCTCTCAGTGGATCTCTTAGTGGATTCTGGATACGTAAGATACATTAAGTTTGAAGTTACCCATCAAAAGTTATGAGCCTGAAATTGTTTTTCCTGATTTTCCAAAATGAAAAAAATACCCTCAAAAGAGAGAGCGATCTTCATGAAGATTACAGTATGTCAGAGAACCCTATTGTAGAGGTTTCCGGTCCCAATCTACAGAAATGAAAATTCTGTATTTTTTCCGAGAAGGATGACCACGGATGCGTCATCATTTTTTTTCATCCAAGAGTGATCGCATTCAAGCAGGTATGTGTATTCTTCTTGATGAAAATTTTTCGTTCAAGCATCATATTTGATTAATCAAAATGAAAATCTCAAGGGATTTTGGAACTTTGAGGAAGCTGAAACATATTTTCTGGATCATTTTAAAAATTCTGCTTCATTGCTTGGTTCAGTCTTACGTCTCTAATAGCCCTAGTATGTGGATGTCAACTTTTTCTTCTTTTTTGAAACCACTGTCAAAACTATATGATAAAGCAAGGACTCTTATTCGGGAAACAAATTGTTCTAAATAGAACCCTTTATTTGATTTATAGTCACTTTACATTCTTTCGTGTGCATCTTTCGCATTTCTTAAACTCCATGAGTGTTCCTGTGGCCCTAAACACTACTCCTTCTTTCGTCACTGATTGGTCAGCGTATCATCTTCGCAATTCAAAGAATCTTCACAGATTGATCTAGACCAATCGTTATTGATTAATCTACGCCAATCATATTAATATTCCATTTACTCCATATGTGAGGTCAGATATCAATCCGCTAGCCGCTTGCCAGGTTGTTTAAAATACTTTAGAAAAGACAGGTCAAGAACCTCACTCATTTGGTACCTTATTAAAAAGAACTTTAAAACATTTTTAAATGTCTAGATGAATTATTTTATTATTATTATTATGATAGTTATGTTGGGATGGATGTCTCTGGGCAGAGTAAGATTTTTTTTTTTTTTTTTTTTTTTTTTTTTCTATAAAATCTGATTTTTGATCTGTGAATTGTATAGGGGTATGAAGATTACTTTCTTGATTTTCCAATATTACACAAAGAAAAGAGTTACGTTGTGCTTTAGTACTGTTTGATTTTTTTTTTCTTTATTAATAAATCTTACCTATTCATCTATCTATCAATTCTATATATATATATATATTTTTTTCTATTCTCTCAGTAAATTATTGGCTATTGTTCTCTGAGCTTGTGATCCGTATACGCTCTCCCTAACTTACAGACGCTATTACTGCAGCACCAAGCCAAGTGAGACCAACACAGCTACCCACGCTCCTCCACCATCTCAATCTATTCAAAGCCTCCCTCTTACACCCTCTTAAGAAGTACAAATTTCCCCAAAATCTTTCCTTAGGACCTCCTTCCACCAAAAACGGGGACGACCTGCTTTTTGCTTAGCACTAGATTGTTGGTCGACAAGGACGCTCCTTGGCATTCGGTCATCCTTTACTAACTGCTAATATACAATTATTAGATAATTACCTCATCGTCGTTAGAGAAATAATGTTCAATAATTGTAAACGCCAATTTATAGATATCAATATTTTCATGATTCTGCAGGCTCTCAATCTTGTCTAATCCTAAAAATAAAAAGGATTTTGAGAAAAGTATGAAAAGAAATCTAAAAAAAACTCTTTATTTTTATAAAGTAAGTTAGCTCATAGTTTGATGCGAAGAGTATGGGTAACTTACAGGACGGAACTGGCGCTAGTGTAAAAAAAACCTCAACGCTATCTAGCATTTGGCGACACTTGGTAGTATTTTAGTGTAATAATAACAATAATTAATTTGATTAGTATAGTTGGTAAAATTTGTGTAGTAAAAAGCTTCTGATCTCAGTTACTGACAAAAAAAGGACTAACAGCTTGAAAAAATTCCCAATGTTGCCAACGCTAGATGACGTTGATGGCTTTTTGCAAACACAGATGGCGGTCCTAGTGTTTTTCTCATAAAATATTGGTTGTAATAATACACTATGGTCAGGGTGACATGAAGATCATTAAAAGGTCACCTGATTTATTACAAAACCAGACAATCTATCCACTATTGATCCTCAAACTCCTTCCATCCGCGGTCAAATTGTCCATTTCAACCATGCTTTCGCTCTACACTGAATCAAGCAAACAAAATTAGTTGTACAATTAATTTTCAATTTAAGTCCTAAAAATCCCGACGGCTCAGGGGCCCGAGACGAAGCCTCCTCCCCCCTCCATGCAAACATTAGGAATTATTATTTTTTGTCTTAAGAGGATGGAGGTGAACCAGAGTCCATCACTATGCTTATGATAGCAGCATTTTTAACTTAAAAAAAAATTAAAATGCCAAGAAAAAAGAATTTTTCGAACCCTGGGGAGACATTATTCTTCAATAAATCCCCTCCCCCCTCCTCCTAAATGAAAATCAAGGAAGCCTATTATGTGATTCATCGTAATTTACAGGAAGCTCAGCAGTTCATAAAAGTTGTCTTTTTATGTAAGTTGTTCTTTCTTTAGCGGTATTCAGTGGTGTAATTTGTAAAATCGGGGGGGGGGGGGGCACGTTGGGGGGTCCTTTATCCAACAGAGTGAAAATATTAGTGAAAACTAAAAAAAATTCCGTATAATACCATAAAAGTAAAGATATACTAAAGAAACCTGACTCATTTCTCTGGATGCTTGAATTATGTCGGCTTATCTTAGTTTTGACAAGATTTTCGAAGAAACTAAACTTCAGCTGGGGTAGAGGGGGAATTGGGGCCTGGGGGACAACCTGGGGTCTGGGGGGTCGTTCGGTTCAACTTGAAGCAAAATTAGGGTGTTTGAACCCCCCCCCCCCCATAAAAAAAATGTTTATCCAACTCGAAATGTTTGTAAAAACGTAATAAAAGTACATAAAACACATTTAGGCGCATTTTAAAAGTTTCTTTTGTCCAGCCCCCCCCCCCCAAACAAAAATCTTGGGCACGGCCCTGTAGCAATCTCAATGTAGACTAAACGAGAAGGCCGCACATCGCCTCTTGACGAATATGGCTTCTATATTTTCAACCCAGTGGGAAATACAAAAATGTAAAGAAAAACCAGTCTCTTACCTTCGGCCACAAGTCAGTATTTCATCAGAGTTCATGGTGAAAAGACCTGTTTTGGATTCAAACTTATTGCAAAGGATTATATCAATGCAGACGAAAAAATAGCTTTCTCCTGGATTATAAACAAACCTGTGTGGCAAGTTTATTTTTTATGAACCTAATTTACTATCATTCAGCGCTCGTCGCCTGACCATTACGTGTGCTCGGCGTGCTTTGGTTTAAATTATTGCTTTGAAGTGAATTTACAATGAGATGAGCGTTTCTAAGCTTGTGTATTCACCGCTGCTGAACTTTGTTCAGGACAATTTAAGTGGTATTCATGAAGCCGTTATTTTATGGAAAGGAGTGGACTTTTTTAAAGATTTGGAAACTATTAAGCCAGAGAAAGCCAAGCAATTGAGTTGTGTGGCCGAAGATGATCCCCTCTCAGAAAGGACACGAATATATTTCAAAATCACTTGCCAGATATTGTGTACTTCATGAAGAACTGTAATATCAATGCAGAAGAGCCCTCATCTTTCGTCATCAAAAGGCCAACAGAATTACCTTTGTTCCCTGTTACAGCCTTTAAGCAGGTTGCAGCCGAGCTTACGAGCCTTCATCAAATGATTTTGCTAGTTTCTTCCAAGACAGATTCGTACAATCTGAACTTACCTCAATTACCTGTGATTAGCCAACCTGCTGTGTGTAATACGCATGCTACACTTTTGATCTCCGATCTCCCGCCTGAGTATGGTGACCCGCTAAAGCGAAAATCAGTAATAGACTTAATTTCTGGTCATCAGCTGGTGACCAGTGTGCGAGCGAGAAAAAAACGGTGGACGGTGAATATTGAGAAATCTGTTGCTGAGGATTTTTGCAAATCAGCAAAGGAAGTTCTACCTGCTTCTAGTGGGAAAGTCTTATCTTAAACTCATTCTGGTGTTATTCGAGAAGTCCCGTTTGATTTTGACCTTGAATGCAACGGAACAAGTTCGGTATACTCGGGTCAAGTCGATTTGGAACAAGCAAATCGGTTAAGCTTAAATTTGCAGACGCGATTACCGAAGGATCATTTCTGCGAAACGGTGGGAAGATTGGGTATGAAAACTTTCGTGTTTATGAGTTCAAGGAATTGCCAAAGTGTTGCTTCAAGTGTCGTTCTCCTGGGCATTTGGAAAGATCATGTACTAGTAGCACTCCTAAGCCCGCTCGTTGTGCTGGACCGCATTTATCTACGAACAGCGATCGTTGTACGGAATCTCCGAAATGTGCCAATTGTGGGGGGATCTCATCCTTCTTACAGGCTACGATGCCCTGTGATTAAGAAGATCACTGATAAGGTCTATTCTCAGAAATGAATCCGGACATAAGTATAGTCTCATTTAATATTGATGGAACGAGAGACAGGGACCTTTTTTATTGATGATCTGTACGTTAATTATGACGTTGTTTGCCTCCAAGAACATTTACTGACTGCCCCTAGCGAAAATTTTCTGAGACGAAGCAGTGATCATGTTGTTTTTGTGCGTCCGGCTAAAATTACGCGTGGCCGCCCTTCTGGCGATTTAGCTTGTGTTTTTAAGAAAAATATTTCTGGTACGAGTCCTGGGCATTTCCAATCATATGGCACTTTTCTTGCTGTGCGTCTTGGTAATATCGTATTAATTAATGTGTATCCGTCATATAACGATCGTTCCATTCGTTCACTTCAGAAGTTCCCTTGTGCTTGTAATGGATATAAAACTTTAATTGAAAAGATATCGGATCATGGGTTGCATTTTGTTATTACTGGTGATTTTAATACCGATCTGGTTTCTGATAATGTAAGGAATGAGTAGGTTCTTGATTCTCTCCCGGCTTATAAAATTGTCCGGAAGTCCCATGATTATAAGTATATTCACCATTCAGGTAGTAAATCAGACATTGATCACGTTATTTGTTCTGCAGCTCTTGTCTGCTCGCCAGTTACGGTTCATTTTGATGAGCAAGATCTTGATCACCTTCCGCTGTCTTTTTGTTTATCAAAGCCTGCTGTTTGTTCTGGGAATATATCTAAGAGTCGTGCTGTACGTTCTAAACGGTTTTATAAGCCTGATTGGAATAATGCAAATTTTTCTATTGATCTTACAACATTGGCATCACTTCTAAGTACGATTTATGTTCCGAATCAGCTTCTGCAGTGTAGCCGGAATTTTATTTATGCTAAATATGAAATAGACCGATATTATCATTCTATCCTCTCTGCTATAAAAGAAGCTGAAACAATTTCTGTCCCATTAAAGCGAATCCGAAAGAATAGTCAAAAGCTTCTTTGGTCACTTGACCCTAACCTTAAGGCCTGTAAAAACAAAGCGAAATTTTGGCTAAAAGTTTGGACAGAATCTGGTCGGCCTAGGTCTGGTAATGTTTTTCTTATTAAACATAAAACTAAATTAGAATTCAAGAAGTATCTAAAAAGTGTCCGATACCATGGGCTTGATTTTCCATCTTCGCCTAAAGAATGGAAGAAGTAATTAATTCAAGTAAAACAGACGATTCTGATATGAGTAGTGATGCTATTCAACCAAGTTCTTGGCATGTTCATTATTCGAAGATATTCTCTGTTTTGAATTATTCCGCTCCTGGAACGTTCGGCGAAGAATTTGTTCGGAGAGTCCCTAGATTTCTAAGTCAGCGCTGCATTCTTCCTATATCACGTTATGATGTTACAAATACCTTGAATTATCTTAAGTCGAAAGCTATTGATGCTGATGGCATCTCTAAAAAGCATCTAACTTCCCAATGTGCTGAACTTGTGTCACATCTTGCGCTTTTGTTTCAAATGTGCTTGGCGTCTTCTGTCGTCCCGGAAAGCTTTTTGTGTGCCATCGTGACTTCAATTTTAAAAAGAGGTAAACCGCCAACAGATTGCTCTTCTTACCGTTCAATTTCTGTTTCTTGCAATATTAGCAAGGTCTTCGAGTATATTCTTTTACCTAGTCTCACTCAAAACATTTCTTTCTTTGGCGAAAATCAACTTGGTTTCAGACCTGGTGTGGGGTGCCAACATGCTCATCGTGTCCGTTCTTCTATTCTACTTTTCTAATTCTTCGAAGGGTAAAGGCGTATATCTCTGTACACTTGATCTTTCAAAGGCTTTTGATTCTGTTGTTCATAACCAGCTTTTCTTTTCTTTGGCTTCTTCTGGTGTTAATTTTTCGGTTATTTACTTTCTACGGTTTTGGCACTCTAATTCTTACCTCCGCCTGAAATCTTCTCCAGAAACAATTATTAAAGTGCTTCGAGGAGTAAGGCAGGGAGGTGTTTTATCACTAACCCTTTTCAAAATTTTTATTTCTACTGTTCTGGAAAAGATCTCAGGCACTTATTTTTCTGGTTCTACTGATATTTCTTACATTGCCTATGCCGATGACATTCTGTTGATTAGTTGTACTAAGTCTGCTCTTTCTGCTATGGTTTCCTTAGTTTCTCAGTCTTTCCTAAATATTGGTCTATCCCTGAATCTTGACAAGTGTGAATTCTTATCTTATAATCTGTCTTCGTCTACTCCTCTGGTATGTAATAAATTTTTTGTATTTTCTGTCTCTTCCTTTCGGTGGCTTGCTATTACTGTTTCTAATTCTCTAGCTCTTTTCCGTATACTTTCCGTAAACTAGCTCTTTTCTGTAAAATTGTTGCTGATGCAGCAAGAAAAATTCAGTTCAGTTATACAAAAATTGTAGCAAACCGTGGAAAATATAGCAGAAGAGCTCTTGGGCGATTATTCTCAACTTTTTCGGATCATTCTGTGCTTTATTTTTCGGATGTTCATTCTGTTCTTAAGCTAAAGGATTTGAAAAAGATTAAAGTTACATATTTCAAATTCCGCAAATTTCTTCTTTCTCTGCCGCCATGGACTAGAAATCGGTATCTAGTTAAAATTTCTATGTTACGGATGTAACTCAAAAGCTCGGTGACCTACACAAAAAGCTTTCTGCAGATGCATTTTGTAATATTGACCCTGACCATGGTCTTCTACAGTTCTTTTCTTAGTTTAATTTAATTGCTAGTGTTTGTTGATGTTCTTTTTTATTATTATTCTTATACTCCACTTGTTCTCTTGTAGTTGTGGGTAATAAACGATTGAATTGAATTGAAAGCGTAAAGGCCAGAAATAAATTTGTGCAATTTTTGGTTGCGCAGCAACATTTCTCATCTTGCTCTAAGAGGGTAAAAATCATTTTACCTTTTTGGCAAAAGAAAGTCATGCTTCTCTGGCCCTGGAATCTTACAAATATATAATGACAATAGGGAACAATAAAAACTATTTAAAAGAAATTTAATTCAGCTGTTTTTTTTTTTTTTTTTTAAAAATAAGGGATTAGGCCTGTAACCTTCGTAGCAGCAATAGAGTTTTTTACTTTTTTTTTTTTTTTTTTCAAAAGCTATTATTGGTAATTTTTCATTTTTATGGTAAAGTTATTGAATAAAATCATTGATAAAGTTGTTTAACTTTTGAAAATCTTAGAATAATTTATGTTTATGATGGACAGAGTTATAAAACAAATGGGTAGGACTAAAGCCCACTAGTAGCTGGCCCTAGACTCATCCATTATAAGTAAAATAAGTAACCAACGATAAGCTGAAAACGTCAAACAAAACGGACTGTGATTTTTTCGCAAAGTTGGGGAACATAAAAATATATACTACTACTTCTCACGTTAAACGTTCTCAGTTCCAAGCCATCTGATGCTAACACACCATCTCCGTCCCAAATCTCTTCAGAATCTCAATCTTTATTCCCTCCCATACAATTACTATTTACTTTTAATTCCGTCTATGAGCAAGGACCCCAATCCATGAAATTAAAAGGGGGAAGGCGGAGTGTTTTTTCACTTTTGAAAAGAGTTTAGAAGAATAGGAAGATAAGTCTGCGAACTAAGATTAGTATATTGAAGGTCACTGTAAAGACGGTGGTCAAATATGGTTCTGAAGCATGGGCGCTCCGAAAAACAGAGAAGAATTTACTGTATGTTTTCCAGAAGAATTGCCTACGGATTATTTTGAGTACCCGACTGACTGACCGTTTTCAAACAGGAGGTTGTGCGAAAAGTGTGGTTCAATCCCAATTCCTAGGGCTATAATGAGAGAAATGTTGAGATTGTTAGGGCGTGTTCTGCCGATAAAGGATGCAAGATTGCCAAAGATTGCCCTTTTCAGCCAACCGTCTATGGCTAAACGGCAAACAGGTCGTCCACGGTTGGGGTGAGAGGATATCGCAAAGAGAGAATTTGTCATAAAGTAAAAGGAGGGAGTAAAGAGGAGGATTTGAATAGGCTGAGATCGAGAAGCGTGCGTAACTGTGTTGGCCTCGGGCGACTGGGTGCTTTGGTGAGGTTTTAGTAGTAGCAGTAGTAGTTGTAGAGGCAACACTTTTTTCTTCAGTGATCTTAAAAGGTCATGTATCTCTGGCCCAATGTGACGTTAACAATCTAGGATTTTGCTGGGGTTTGAAAGTAGAAACAATAGTTACCTCCACACTCCTCAATTTGCATACAAACAAAATCTCTTTCTGGTCCAAGAGCTGTTGACTTCAAAAGGTTATTAACGCCATCTAGGACAACCTGAATTACTTGATTATCCTTCACATTTAATAATCGACAGAAAGGCATAACTACACCTGCGTGTATTAAAGCAGCTATTTGTTGTTTACGGCCACTGATCGTCAAATTAGTTACAGCCCATGCAGCCTCTTTCTGAGTTTGGAACTCACCCTAAAAGAATAAAAATAGGAAAATAATTCTTAAACACAACATTTACAACCTTTTGAGTTACGCCCACTTGGTCTATGTCAGAACTCACCCTAAAAAAACAAAAATAGGAAAATAATTCTTAAACACAACATTTACCACCTTTTAAGTTACGCCCATTTCAGAACTATGTCAGAACTCACGCCTATGAACTTACGCCTATGTCAGAACTCACCCTAAAAGAATAAAAATAGGAAAATAATTATTAAACACAACATTTACAACCTTTTGAGTTACGTCCATTTGGTCTATGTCAGAACTCACCCTAAAAGAATAAAATAGGAAAATAATTATTAAACACAACATTTACAACCTTTTGAGTTACGCCCATTTGGTCTATGTCAAAACTGAGTCAAGAGCCTGCTGGGCTGGTAAAACGGCATAAAATTAACAATGCAACTTGTAAAAATATTCCATCTTTTGGGCTAAATTAGAATTCAATAGGATTGCTTTTCAATTTGGTGATGGAATGATTACATTGTCGATGATTTAATCATTGTTCACAGATTATGGAGCTAATGATGATCAAACATTGTTAAAAGAATGATAAAATTTGATCAAACACTCGATAAAAGAATGCAAACATACCATCTTGTATTAAGAAACAAAGAAATAAATCTAAAAATGACAAACAGGTCTGTCATTTTCAGATTCATTTCTTTGTTTTGTCATGGCTGGCCACTTCGGCTTTAGATCATTTAACCGGTGGCCGGCGTCCCCCCCCCCCGTGGAAAATAGCCCATCCGGAAAATACCCCCCCCCCCCTGGAAAATAAGGATTTCCAAATTTGAGAATTTATCTGATTTTTTTTTTTACTTTCCGTTAGGGGGAAGGAATTTTGGTACTTGTATAATTATACGTATTATTACACTTACTAAAGTTTATGTTGTGTAAAACTCGAGAACAAACCGGTTTCTTCGTTTGTTTCTTTCAGCTTAGCGTGAGAAAAGACAAAGACAAGGGACAGAATATATGGTAAATATATAATTTGGGCTATATTTTTACACATTAGGGGGGGGGGTAAAGTAAATTACTCGCTGGGTTGAAACTACTTGAAACTTTGACCATACGGTTCATTCAATCTGACACTCCACGAGGTCAGGTTCCCTTGTTATGTACAAAGCTGTTTCAGCGTGGAGTGGTCTCTTCGATATAATTAAAAAAAAAAACCCTTTTCCACAACACAAGTTTTTCAAATAAAATTAAAGAGCTCCATTAAACCAAAAATTAGTAAATATAAAGTCAAATAATCTTCCAAGCGTAAAACTACCACACCATCAACAAATAAACGAAACCCAAAACAAACAAAAATTGCAATAAATAGCCGAGTCAAAGTCAAAACGATCAAAAATGAACATTAGTAGTGCTGGCAACCGTCATGCCTTCTCAAGACTAGAAAATAAATCCACTTTACTGAAGAAAAAAACATATGACCATAGATTGTCAGGTTATACTGGTATTTATTCCTTAAAGTTTTAATATTTTTTTTATTTATTAAAGTAAAAAAAAATGAAATAATTTAAACGTATTTTGTTATCAGTAAAGTGCAAATTATTTTCTGGTCATAGGCAGCACAATAGCGCCACCTATGAAAAATAATTGCAAATTAGTTTCATTTGGTTTTCGTAATTTTAAGATGAAAGGTAGTTAGAAGGTAAAGCCACCCACAAGGGGCTTATGTTTTTCACGAGGTTGCTTATATTTATAAAAAAAAAACTGTTGTGCTTTTGGGGAGAGTTGTATAAAAAAAAGTTGTCCTTTTTTTAGGGGAGTTTTATAAAAAAAAAAGCACTGTTGTGCTTTTTTATATAAAAAAAAAGTTGTGCTTTTTAGGGGAGAGTTGTATAAAAAAGCACTGTTGTGCTTTTTTATATAAATAAAAGTTGTGCTTTTTCAGGGGAGAGTTGTATAAAAAGTTGTGCCTTTTTAGGGGACAGTTGTATAAAAAAAGCACGGTTGTGCTTTTTAATATAAAAGAAAAAGTTAATATAAAAAAAAGCACTGTTGTGCTTTTTTATATAAAAAAAATTTGTGCTTTTTAGGGGAGTTGTATAAAAAAGCACTGCTGTGCTTTTTTTTATAAAAAAAAACACTTGTGCTTTTTTAGGGGAGAGTTGTATAAAGAAGCGCTGTTGTGCCTTTTTTTTTATAAGTTGTGCCTTTTTAGGGAAGAGGGAAGGGAAGTAATTGAAAAACCCCAAATACAAGTAAAATTTTGACACGAAAAAAATTCGCCCTGGTTTAAAATAATCGGTAAAATCGCAAGTCAAATATATTAGACGTGAAAGTCTCCTCAATATGCTCAGCGCAATTGCGCAATATCGCCACCTATGAAAAATAATTGCAAATTAGTTTCATTTGGTTTTGGTAATTTTAAGTTGAAAGGTAGTTAGAAGGTAAAGCCACCCACAAGGGGCTTATGTTTCTCACGAGGTTGCTTAGTTAAAAAAAAACAAACTGTAGTGCTTTTTTAGGGGTTGTATAAAAAAGCACTGTTGTGCTTTTTTTAGGGGAGTTGTATAAAAAAGCACTGTTGGTCTTTTTTAGGGGAGAGTTGTAGAAGAAAGCACTGTTGTGCTTTTTTTATAAAAGAAAAAGTTGTGCTTTTTAGGGAAGAGGGAAGGGAAGTAATTGAAAAACCTCAAATACAAATCAAATTTTGACACGACAAAATATCGCCCTGGTTTAAAATAATCGGTAAAATCGAAAGTCAAATATATTAGACGCGAAAGTTTCCTGAATATGCTCGTTTGCATTTTCTTATTGACTCCTTTAGACAGATCACATCTCTTGCATTAGAAAATCCATTAAATCACATTAATCATGTTACATAAATAACAATATAAACTCCGCCTACCCCCTCTGTAAAAAAATATGCTAATTATTTCAACCACACGACAAAATCTCTTGTGCAACCTGTCAGTCAAATTTTTCTGCTCGGACTGACAGCAAGGGAAATTTCTCCCAATCCGCTCAGGATAAGTTAATTATAATAATATAATTGATAATTAAGTTTGATTATAACCAATAATTATAGTTTTCAATCAACAGGGAGAAGTTTTACACATTCGTCATTCCACCTTTAAATTCAGAAGCCACAATATTCTTTTTTAAATCAAATATAAATATAAGGAAAACTAGAAAAAAAACTTCTCATGTATAAGGGCTACGTTGAAACGTAGCCCTTGTGGGCACGTATACCAAACTTAGGCACGCAGACCTCTTGAGTGTAATCCAAATGCACGCTTAGCTAGGCATGATCATCTGAGACCAACCCTTGTTTTCAATCATAATCTATTTCCTTTTTTATTTCTTGATTAGTTGAAAATAATGATTTTTAGAAATTAATATCCAACCAAGCAAGTGTGAACAGAGCTTTAAGAAACGAGTCAGCAAAACTCAGAAAGAAATAACATCTGAGAAACCGAGCTTTAGGATAGTAAAGTTTACGTATGAAGTTAAGAGAGGAAAGGAAATAATAAATGATAAATAAAACCATAAAAGGGTGAGAAAACGAGGATTTTGTCAGCCAGTGGTAATATATGAAGACGAAAAACCAGCAAATATTTCGACAAGGACCTCTTCCAAGTCGTCCTCAGTGCTAAAAAAAAAAAAAAATAAAAAAAAAAAAAAAAAAAAAAAAAGAATCTAACCTTTTAGAGTTCACTGGACAAGATCCGAACAAACACTGAATGAAAGACCAAAGCCGGTACCAATGAAAAAGAGGATTTTACCGAAGAGATTGGGCAAGGATCTTGTGCATAGTAATACTTTTTGCTCTTCTGCCATTTTGGCTTTCATTAGATATGTTAATAGGTTCTCTTAAATTTAATTGGGTGCAAATATCAATTGAGTCTTTTAGTATTAAATTGTTATTAATTGGGCTTAATGAAATGTCTCCGGTGTCCCTATTTATAGGGTTATAAATAGGGTCCCTAAATATAGGGTTAGCCCCCTATACCCCCCTGATAACGAAATTGACCCTGTGCATAAAGAACAAAATGTTCTAAAAAGAAACGATAAAAAAACACAGAAGAGTAGAAAATAAAAAGACTCCTGCCAACTACAATGTCAAAATGAAATAGTCTTCCTCCGAAAGTAAAATTCTCAGTAATCAGCTTAGATTTAGAAAGAAGGTGGGGATAGCAATAGAAGAAAATGTAAAAGAAGTAAAAGGAAAATATAAAAGGATGTAAAAGAAGAGGAAACTTCCCTAATGGAAGAAAAAACCATAAAAATGGGCATAAAAAAGTAATCCACTCTTTTTTTGTTCTGGCTCCTTCTGGAAGATCACTACAAATTTAGGGAAACTTCAATGATTAGAGCCTCTAGCAGGTCGTCCGGGGTTGGGGTGGTAAGATGTCATACAGAAAGATTTAAGGGAAATGGAAATTTACTGGGAGGGTAAAAGAGGGAGACTTCTTGGGAATGCGTGAATAGGGAAGCTTTAAATAGATTGATAGGAGGAGCATGCGTAGCTGTGTTGGACTCAGGCGGCCTGGTGCTGCAGTGAGTCGTTAGTAGTACTAGTAGTAGAACTAGTACTAGTAGTACTAGTAGTAGCCTCTAGTAAGGAGATATCTACATTATCGGTATAGGAAATTCAGGCACCTTCTGGGCTATATCAGGAATTTTGGGGGCACATGAGGTGTTGGATGTTTGGGAACCATGGGCCAAACTGAAGAGGATTTAGATAAATTATAAAAAGGAATAACTTATAAAATTGAATATCCTGTTAATACTAATATACTGGAAAAGGTGCTGTATGTACATTTTAAAGTTGCGACGAAATGGCTTTTGGCGTTTTGCCAGTTTTGCCTTTAATAAAAATGATTTGATAAGTTTTGTGCAATGACATTTAATTTTATTTTTGGCTTAATTAGAATTAGCTATTCAAAAAAAAAAAAATCCACGCAGAAACTAGACCTCTCTACCCAACAAACATCTCTGAAAAAGTAAAATTTATTGTAATCCCTGGATAATAGGAATAAGATGAAATTAAAAAGAACGAATTAAAGAATAAGATACGTTTTCAATTAAAACCGACTATACATGGTTATAACACAACTGCTGGACTATGCCACTAAGTTGATATGCATAGGGTGTACTGTGTTGATTCAAATAAATTAAAAATGAAAATCGGGTTTGAGGCAGTGTCAAGACCTGTTAGGGGTTACATTATTTGATTGAAAGTGCAGAACTGACTCTTCCACATATTTTAAGACTGAAGCTCAAACCATTTTCAAAGTTCGACATTTGATGTTTGACATAGTTTGACATATTCAAAGTTTTTGCAACATATTTTGACGTGTTTTCATAAAAGTTTTTATAAAAGTCATAAAAATAGTTTTAAATAAGTTTATTAAATTCATTCAACGCCTGAAGCTACGGAACAGCAATTTTGAAGTCTGGGAGACCTTTTGCACAAAAACAAAATTTTAGTAAAAAGAATGTTTTTCACAGCTGAACAGCAAGAACATCCTTCAGGCTAAATATGGATGTATTTTGGTTTTTTGTCGTTTAAGCGACGTTCACATGCGTGTCTAGCTAGAACCCCATGTCTAGACATGTGTCTTGCCAGACATCAATGTCTAGACAACTACCGTCCGTAAGTAAATTCGGTGCTTGGCTAGACAAGTTACAGCTAAGCATCCAGTTCCAGCACTATAGAACTCAAAGTATAGGATTTTCAATTACAGCCAATCAGAATGTGTCAAGTTCCACTTTTCATCATCTATGTTTACATTTTTAAACTGGAATTTAATTTTTGTTTTCTCATCAATAGTTTTTTTTCATTTTAGGCAAATATCCAACACCATACATCAAGGCCGTACCCAGGATTTTTTTTTTCGGAGGGGGTTTTACTCAAAAAAAAATTATCGGGGGGGGGGGGTACACAAAAAAACTCAAAAAACGCATACAAAATCTGTTTACATCCATTTTTGTTACGTTTTTAAGAGTCAGACAAACATTTCGCGGGGGGGGGGGAAACTCCCCTAATCCCCCTCTGGGTACGGCCTTGCCATACATAATTGTGAAGCACATTAAGGCAATTGTTTGGCTTGTTTCATCCATTATCTTGTGACAGTAAAAACAGGGATTATAATTTGGAAAGTTTTGACTGCATAAGCTCTCTTGATTGGCTAGAAATGACAGCTGTAATCTATTTGAAACTAAATTTGTAGTTTTAGCTAAGCACTGAATTCTTCATGAGAACGGTAATTTCCTAGACATTGATTTCTGGCCAGACACGTGTCTAGACATGAGATTCTAGCTAGACATACATATGAATGCCGCTTTACATTTTTGTATAGAATTTGTGCTGGTGCATTTGTATTGTTACATGTGCTATTTGCCTTTGTGTAGAAGCTCATTCGTATATTGCATCGAAACCTTCTCTGTTTGTTCAGCAATTTTTGAGTATAGAGTCCAGTTTTGGCTATGTTATTTTATTCAAATTTAGCGCAAAGCTTTAGCATATTTTAAAACTCCTGATATCCGTAAGAGTGTGAAAGCAGTTCATAACTGTTTATTTTCAGTTATTTACACTTTTTTTATTATACCTATTTTTAGTTATTTACACTTATTATACTTTATTTTAGCTCATGGAAACAGAAGAATCATCACCAATGGGCAAGCACATATTTGAAATTGATCCATGTTTAAGCCGATTTTAATTTATGTCACGGAAACTTAGTTACTACACACGCTTATGGCTACAAGTCTCATTATAAATATAGCGTGTCACAAGGTTAAGTTAATTGAAAATTACATAGTTAAGAATGGGTGTAGACTACGCATTTAAGAAAAAAAATTCTGAGACCTTTCCTCGATGTTAAAAACAGAATCTGAGGAGTAGTCGGCGTTGCAATAAAAAACATTGGTGAACATAAATAATTTCATAGTACAGAAATGAAAGTATTCTACAATTACATACAGCAAGGAGCTTTAGTTGTTATCAATTTTAGAATAAGCTAATATGGTGTACCACAAGGCGAATTTCACAGAAAACTAGATTTAAAAAAAAATAATTATGACAAAGAGACTTGGCCAATAAATAAATTTTAATAAAATTAATGAAGAGACTTATCCAAATGTAAGACAAAGGATTTGAGCAGTTAAAATCTCGAAATAAATAAACCAACGTGGTGTGCCAAAAAGTTAATTCCCTAGAGTAGTACATTTAAAATAAAATCAAACGTATACCTTGTCCAAGTGTAGAACGATAAATTGCAGGAGCTGCGCATCTATGACAGTTTGAACTTGATTTACATTACCGGCCGTGACATTACTCAAAAACCATAAGGCTTCCTGTAAAACATAATAATTAAATTAAATAAATTAGAAAATACGCCCCAATTTATACGACGAACTACAGAATAGGTCCACAGATCTCAACAAGATCAAAAGCTCAACAGGTTACAAACAAACTCAACAAGCACAATAGCTCAACAGGTCTCAACAAGTTCAACAGGGCCCAACAGCTCAAAAGGTCTCAAACGAGCTTAATAAGCTCAATAGCTCAACAGGTTTTAACCAAGCTCAACAGGACTCAAACAAGCTCAATAGCTCAACAGGTCTCAAACAAGCACAACAGGGCTCAACAAGCTCAATAGCTCAACAGGTCTCAAACAATCTCAAAAGGTCTCAAACAAGGGTATGCAGCTATAGTTCCAGATTTTTCGCAATTTGACAATTTCAGACAACAGATTCATATTTCGAAATATATTAACTCAATATAATTATTTTCTTTAATAGATCCTTTTTCAGACACTATTCAGTATAAAGCATTCTTTCCAGATCCTCCTCCGTCAATGCAACACTAACAGAGCCACCCCTAAGGTTGGTGGCACCCGAGAAAAAATTAATTACAGCCCCCCCCCCCCTTGCGACTCAAATATAAAAAAAAACGAATCAAAGTGAAAATTTGACCAAAGTGGGCAGCCCCCCAACCGCAGTGCCCCCCCTCCACGGCATTTGGGGCACCTTTCCCCATTTAACCCCCCTCCCCTCCCTTTTTGAACGGCTCTTACCACTGAAGTTGTTTTGGCAGATTTCACATAGGTCCAACGTAAGCGGCAGCACGGTTAGTTTTATTTTGTCTATCTGATTAGTTTAGCTTGTCTAACGCAAGCCCTTAACATTCAAATGATTTCAAAAAGTTATGGAGGGGGTAAACTTAATTTCCAATAATTAACCTAAAGTTGGGTGAACTAGCAAAAAACCAATACAGGGTAAACTTGAGTAGTAGGCAATTTTTTTGTAAGGGTAATATGGTATGTACCATGAAAAATAATGTAGCTTTTATGTTTGAAACTGTTGGAGAGGGGAAACAGTAACCTGGGGACAAAATTAGGTCTCGAGGGGGCAAAATGAGGTTTGGATGGGGCAGCCTCAAAACAAAGCGAGATGGGTTTCCTCACTTACAGCTATAATTATAAACATTAATTAAACAAAAAGGGTGACTGAGTTGCATCGTTCCTCCCATAGCGATTCCTTTTTTAAGCTTTTGGTGGTACTCAACAAGAAGAGCACGGCTAAGATCTAGACTCTAGAGTATGTGGGGTAGGTTTACCTTTACCTGTCTCACAATATTAACACGGAACTGGGCAGGAGCGAATCTCCAGCATTTTTATTGGGGGGGGGGGGGCAAGAGGGGGCCATATATGGATAGTCAAAGGGCAAGGAAAGTATAATATTTTTTTCTCTCCACATAATTGGGAGGGGGACAACTACCCCCCCCTTGCCACCCCCAAACGACACCCCTGGAACTGGGCATATTCGGCTGGGGTATTTCAAAAGATATTATGTGATATCGTTTTGGAAAGGTTAGATTTATATCCAAGTATCTTAAAAGTAAGTTCCATCTACAGGTTCAACCCTAGATTAATCGCTTATTTTGATCAACTTGATATAGTTTTCTTTTTCATTTTAATTACAATCAAATGCACAATTCGTTCAGTTTAACTAACCTAATGTCGTGTAATTGGATGATTGGTGATCACAACTGAAGAACCAAAGACACTAAAACGAAATCTGATTAAGCTGATCTTAAAGAGCTTAAACTGGTTAAATAGTGACTTACAGAACCATACACATCTTTAAAATTTAAGAATTTAAATTTTAGTTTAATTTTATTAGTTTAATTAGCTATTAGTTTAATTAGTTATTAGTTATCAAAACTAATTAGTTATTAGTTTAATTAGTTTATTATTTCAACTAATTTAATTACTTTAATTTTAGTTTAAGTAGTTTAATTAAGAAGACCTCCATATGCAGTTACGCAGCTCTTGGTAGCAGGCGCCAAATTAAAAGAAAAAAAACACGGGTGACAAATCAGCAAAAAATCAGCTAAATAAACAAATCAGCTAAAAAAAAATATGACACCAAACAGCTGAGGGACAGTGTTGTCATATTTAACAAATTAAAGTTTTAATTAAATTAATTATTAAAAGTTGTTCATTTATTTTCACGATTGTGCGTGGCAACACTGACTGAAATGTGGTACTGCCTTCATTATTTTGAAACAACCAAAAGAAAACTCTTAGAAAATTTCTATTTTAAGATTACGACAATTCAGTAAGGCTGGACACAAGAAACGATAGTGATATATGTGTGGTTGGATCCCTTTTGGGAGCCTTGTGAAACTCCGCTTTTCTAGAATTTCTATTTTTGTGTCTTCCACTTCGATTTTATAGTCACATATGGGCCTTCTTCCATTTAGGAGATTAGAAGTTCGAGTTTCGATTAGATTTTGAAACAAGTAAAAGAAAACTCTTATAAAACATGTTCTTAGGTATATCGAAGATATGTCCAGAGGGGGGGGGTATCTTGGTTTCCTGAATACTTTAGTAAGGTCTTGAAATATGGTGAATTCGATTTCGGGTCGAAGCTGGACATTCAGCACACTGATCGTTATCAAACTAATTCTTACATATTTTGTGCCATTCTGGCTCATAAATCGTAACAAACGTTGGGTTTATTCAAACTAACTCGCACATTGACTTTCCAAAGTCCTAAATCAAGAAGCTCTCAAGCTTCTAATCTAATCTCTAGATTATATTCAATCTAACTTCAAACAATCTCCTGGTGCTATCTGAATGAACAAAAGATGTCGATACAATTTCTCTTTTTAGGTCATCAACGCCGTTAGCAATACCCAGGGCATGTCACCCGGAGTAAGGACTCAATCAGGGGCGCCAACTCATGGAAATATAGGGGTACAGATGGAGGGGGGAATGGGGTTTTATCTCGCAGAGGCAATTTTGTGTTTTCTTCCGTCAATGAAAATACGAAGAAAGGCATTTTTCTATGACAATACACAAAAATGTATTATTAATATCTGATTTGAGCTAATGAATATCATATCTTAAATCATAACTTAAATTCTATGTAGATATCGAGTTGTTTTATTGAGTTGTTATTGATATTGAGTGGTTAAATTCTATGTAGATATTCAGTTGCTTTATTGAGCTGTTAAATTTTATGTAGATATTGAGTTGTTTTATTGAGTTGTTAAATTATATGTCGATATTGAGTTGTTTTATTGAGTTGTTACAGTCTATGTAGATACTGAGTTGTTACTGATATTGAGTTGTTAAATTCTATGTATATATTGAGTTGTTTTATTGAATTGTTATTGATATTGAGTTGTTAAATTCTATGTAGACATTGAGTTGTTTTATTGAGTTGTTAAATTCTATGTAGATATTGAGTAGATATTAATATGTACATTTTTTAATAATACATTTGAAGATAAATACATTAATAATAAATTTGATTTTGAAAATCTTAAATTAGGGATGTAAAAATCCCCAATTGAAATTAACGCCCATGCACTTAATACCATCCCTGGTGTAAGTTCAATTTATAATAAATCCGCTAGAGAGAGCTGATCAACGGCGAGTGTTTACATTTAAAAGACCAAGTTCACTAACACTCCCCTTCCACCCATTCTTAATCAAGGCTTCTGATTTGATTACTTTCAAAGAATTCTGCGAAGGTTTCATGAGTTTTCTGGGCGTTTCTAAGAAGCACCCTTGTAGATATATTTTTAAAACAATTCTAGAAATACGGCTGTTGTCAATCCTTATCGAACCCCTTTGTCTATGAAAAGTATTGCAATCCATCTTAAAAAAAAATGGTTTGTTTTTCAGATTTCAAGACTCCACCCCCCCCCCTCCCATGTGGTCTATATTTATGTCTTGATACTCCAGTCGCCAAATTATGATTGTAGTTTATTTAAGTTGCTGTCAATATGTACAAAAGCTTATTTTCTAATACAAATATAAATCGTCTGTTGGAAAATAGCACCAAACTGCACCCAAAGAGAGCACAAATTACACCAAAAGACTACCAAATGCAAACAATAGCACCAAACTGCACCCAGATAGAGCACAAATTACACTGGAAGGCTACCAAAATTTACTAAAATGAAAACAATAGCACCAAACTGCACCCAAAGAGAGCACAAATTACACCAAAAGACTACCAAAATGCAAACAATAGCACCAAACTGCACCCAAATAGAGCACAAATTACACTGGAAGACTACCAAAATTTACTAAAATGAAAACAATAGCACCAAACTGCACCCAAATAGAGCACAAATTACACCAAAAGACTACCAAAATGCAAACAATTGCACCAAACTGCATCCAAAGAGGGCACAAATTACACGAGAAAACTACCGAAATCTACCAAAATGCAAATGATAGCACCAAACTGCACCCAAAGAGAAATTGCACCAGAAGGCTCTCTATAGTGCTCCATTGTTCAGACCGCCACCATTAATTTGCATAATGGGTAATCGAATGAAACTTTCTAGTAGCCTTAAAGTTTATGACAGTTTCTGCAACTTTTATTTGTAACTTGAGTTTTCAAGGCCCAAAATTTTGTACCCCTTGAAGTCTATATTTAACCTAAGTCACAACTGGCACTATGGGTAGTATACAATTGGTAATTTTAACAATATACAGACCAACCTTGCCCCAAGGCCTGTGGAGGCCAAGTCGTTTCCAGAGGTATATTTTCTGGAGCTTTCGATTATTATGAACAAAATTGATATTTTGATCGAAATTTTGGTCAGATGTCATTGGGGTTCAAAAGAAGGGGCAGGTATTTAAAATGGGCGTGAAAAATATAAAGCATATATTAAGCAACTACAGATGGTAGTCCAAAACCAATTACCCCTGTCACCTTGGTTATACTTTATTCAAATAAAGTTGCAATACTTATATTATAATTACCTTGACTGGTTTTTTTCTTTTGGGTGCCCACATTGTCTACCACTTGGAGCCTACATTCAACTTGAGCCACAACTGGTGCTATGGGCTAAAAGTGGGTAACTCGCATGAATCGAGCTTTCGATTATTCTGAACAAAATGGCTACCTTGAAATTTGATCAGATTTCTTTGGGCGTGGGAGATATAAAGCAAGTGTGTTGAGCCATTACAGAAGGTAGCCGAAAAGTCACTGCCCCAATTACCTTGGTTACATCTTATTCAAATAAAGTTGCAATACCTTGCATCTTAATTACCTTGATTATTTTTTCTTTAGGATGTTGTAATAAACTTGGGAAATACATAAGAACGTTTTCATCTAAAACTGCTTGCGTTTGTGCATCTGTACCAGTTACAATGTTACCGACTGCTCTTAGTGCAGCCGTCTGCACCTGAAATAATAGTAAAAATCAAGATTTTAAGACAATACATAAAGCGACGAACAAAAAAAGCTTAAAGTAATATATTAAAAAACTCTGAACTACTATAAATATCTTCAGAGACTGTTTTTAGAGCAGCCACCTGCACATAGGATTACAAAAAAGAGAATGAAAATATTGATGCAGCAAACTGCATTTAAATTAAGAAAGAGAAAATTTCGCATGTTTAATACTGCGGAAAAAATTATTTGTGAATAAACAATTTTATAAAAACAGATTATCAAGGAGGCACACTTGTGCCTCTTTAAAGAGGCGACCTCCCACAATGTTTCCGATTTCCGGTCCTAGCGGTCACAGAGAGACGGCGGTGATCGCATTTTGTAGCCTAAGCTCAAACTAACAAACATGCAAAATTTCATCCCCCTCCGACTTTATCTTCATGGGGGAAAGTGGGTCGGAAGTTTCGACCCTCCCACCACAGCCCCCCTTTAACGTTGTCCGATCGGGCTGAAATTCAGAGGGTTTTCCTAGGGCCTCAAAATTTCAGCTCAATCCGTTCACTCCTTCCCTGTTTTCCAAAAACCAAATATAGCCACTTAATGTTCATCAAGTTATTTTTTTTTTATCTGACACGCCTACAGGCCACAGTTGGCACCGGATCCGGGTAAATGAGGACTCGTTCGAAGCGCAATTCGACCGGTTAGGGCCTTTTGATATTTTCAGACCGAAAAAATTATCCCCCGCATTTACATTTACGAAAAACCTCGTTTTCCTATAAGAGCCCATGTTAATTTTTCCCACCACGGCCCCCCTTTAACGTTGTCCGATCGGGCTGAAATTTAGAGGACAAGCTTTCCTAGGGCCTGGGAGCTTATCCTCAAAATTTCCGATCACTCCTTCCCTGTTTTCCAAAAAACCAAATATCAAGTTTTTTTTATCTGACACGCCTACAGGACACAGTTAACAACGGATCCGGGTGAATGAGAACTCATTCGAAGCGGAATTCGACCTGTTAGGGCCTTTTGATATTTTCCGACCGAAAAAATTATCCCCTGAATTTACATTTACGAAAAACCTCGTTTTCCTATAAGAGCCCATGTTAATTTTTGAAATTCCTAAAAGCATAGTATTTCATTATTAAATTAGATCAAAATAGTCCTCTTAACCTGACAAGACCAACTGCAAGCTTCCAAAAATTCCAGCTCTTACCCAGAAGTTTTTTGTCGAAAAACGAAAATCTTACTTTAACGGTTTTTTCTGTTGCCGAGCCAATAAAAATAACTAAACAGGTCTCTGATAGAACAGTGGTCAGTATTCCTGTCTGTCAGGCGGAAGACCCGGGTTCGATTCCCCGTCAGAGTAAAGTTTTATATATTGAATTTAAAGCAGTATCACTTAAATTTAAAGTTTAAAAAAGAAACTCAGTTTCTTTTTTAAATCCAATCTATTAAATCCTTCGGCTCAACAGGTGTCTCCAGAAGAATATCACAGTCGGCCTTCAGCTTACAGGTAAGTCTCTACTCCTTTGATAACATGCCGTATACCCACATCCTCGAAGAAAAGTTGAAAAAACAAAATCTTACTGTGCATTTGAATTGAGTATTCAGGAATTAAAAGCCTTAACACAAGAATCTTCAAAAGCGGGGAGTTTGGGGGACGGCAGCCCCCCAAATTTAACTCCAGACACCAACAGCTAACAGTTAGTCAAGCAATAATAAGTAGTAAACTGTACAAAGCATGAAGAAATTATTTGAAAAAAACTACGTTTTCTAAAGAGTTAAAGAGGCTGAGTCACAAGTTCGAACCTCAAAACGTACAGGGATTAGGAGGTACTGTTGGGGGGCCGCCGCCCCCCAAACTCCACCCTTTTGCAGCCTTTAAATAACAAAAAAAGTTTTTTAAACTGAAAGTAGGGAGCGACATTAAAACTTAAAACGAACAGAAATTGTTCCGTGTATGAAAGGGGCTGTCCCCTCCTCAACGCCTCACTCAATGCGCTAAAGTTTTTTATTGTTAAAAAAAAAAAGAGTTGTGAGAAAGTCAAACTTTAGCGTAAAGAGCGAGGCGTTGAGGAGGGGACAGCCCCTTTCATATACGGAATAATTTCTGTTCGTTTTAAGTTTTAATGTCGCTCCTTACTTTCAGTTTAAAAACTTTTTTTTATTTAAAGGCTGCAAAAGGGGGGGGTTGGGGGGGGGGCGGCCGCCCCCCAACTGTACCTTCTAATCCCTGTACGTTTTAAGGTTCGAACTTGTGACTCAGCCTCTTTAACTCTTTAGAAAACGTAGTTTTTTCAAATAATTTTTTAGATAAAGGTAGGTTAAATTAGTAGTTTTGGTGCAGCAAGCCGTACCTCGAATAGAGTAAATTTTTTTACAGAAATTTAAAATAAAAAATATTAGCTATAAACAATAGGCAGTTGATACTGGCGCATACCTTATATTAATAATCTTTGTGCAGCCTCCTTGACTTTGTGTAGTAACCAGTTTTTTTTGTAAGGTTGAGGTAAATAATTTCTGAGACCACACTGGCTAATCATGATAAACCAAAAGGAAGAAAACGAGGACAATTAACACCCAGTGAAAAAATTGAAAAATTATGCAAATATTTTGGTAAAGACCTCTGCTTGACCGTCTTCAGTGCAGAATAAAACTAATAAAAATATAAAAACCAAACCTTAAAATAAAAATACAAAACTAAAATTGGACGATCCTTTCTTAGTAACGGTAAATCCAATTTTAGTTTTGTGTTTTTATTTTAAGGTTTGGTTATCTAAGCCACATTCCAGTGCAAGTGACTAAATCGTGTTCTTTAATTTCTGAATAAAAATAAAACAGATGAAAAAAAAGGAAATGAGACTAAAAACTCACAGCTAAAATATGTTTAGTTAAAT
The DNA here is from genome assembly GCF_049724085.1 of Artemia sp. Qi Xiang Cuo. Lineage (NCBI taxonomy): Eukaryota > Metazoa > Arthropoda > Branchiopoda > Anostraca > Artemiidae > Artemia > Artemia sp. Qi Xiang Cuo. The sequence continues at coordinate 59,837,852 of NC_142810.1, forward strand.
AAATAGGGCAAGAACATACCCCCAACCTTTTAAAAAATTGTTGCTTTAAATAAAGAAAAAAATATGTTTACTATAAGATGGGCTTAGTTCACATCAGGCACGTAGGTTAGCTAAGAAAAAAGGAGAATAAATACAAGAACATTAATGAAAATCTACAGGAAATTATAAAAAAAAACTGTGAAGTTTTGATGTTTTCTGGGGACCAGTGCTTAAAAAGCACTACATGTACGCTCTAGGCTCACATGTACAGTTTTTAGTCACGCAAAAACAATCATTTTCTGTCGAAACCTCTGTTTCTGCACTATTACCTTGGCTACGGCATGCACTAAGGGGGGGGGGGGCCTTTTGGTCCCTGTCCCCGTAATCTAAGGATTTCTGTAACTTTTCTTCATATTTTTCATGCAGTTCATCTTTCTACGTTAAATTTATACCCCCCCCCCCTCCACCACACCCAAAAGAAACACGTTCAGGTGTGTCTGCAGCGACCAAGACCTTACTACTTACATTTTAAGCCGTCCTGGCTAAGTGGACGTGCGCTGGGTTGAGAATTCTTTGTCCAAGGGGCACGGGTTCGATCTCTGGCGTGGCCAGTTATTTGGGTTTGGGACGCGGGTCAGTGGTGTGACTCTGTAAGCTCACCCAGAGTCGACCCAGCCATAAATGGGTACAAGGAGAAATCTGGGGAAGGTAAGCAGGAAGGGTGTGCGAGAGCACAGGATGGTTGGCCCCCAGCCCCCCATTGTACTTCCTAGCTGAAGGGCAATAAAACGGAGATCAGCAGCGCCGGTTTGGACCTTAAGGGTCTAGTGCCGGCATACTTACTTACTTACTTTACTTACAGCAGTGAAATCTGTACAATAAAAACGTGGACACTAGAATTTTCGAGTTCAGCTAAGGCTATAAGGCTACCCAGATGTCACATTGCTTCATAAGATAAGGAGTTCATACCGTTCACGAGATGAAGAAATGAGTCACCATTTCATAACCATCCCACCAAGGGTAAGTAAAATGGTAACGCTACTTTTAATTAGTGAAATTAACGGAATTTACATTATTCGCACCCTCTCTTTGTCTCCTCTTAAAAGCAAAGAGCATGAAAGTAGGTCTCCTTAAAATTAAAGCTACTTCGAGGTTTAAGTTCCCTCAGAGAGGGATTTCAGTCTTCCCCATTATACCCTATGTTCCTTGATGCCAAATAGGGCTAATTCCTGCAAATTAGGTAGACAAATTCTAATTTAGCTGCTGATTGCGCGAAACTGACAGAAAAGGCCTTCATAACTGTGTAGTTTCTTTAGAGTAAATTTTTTTACAGAAATTAAAAATATACATATTAGCTATAAATAACAGACAGTTGATACTGGCGTATACCTTAAATTAATAATCTTTGTGCAGCCTTCATGTCTTTGTGTCGTAGACAATTTTTTTTATTGTAAGGTTGAGGTCTCGAACATATTCGTTAAAACAAAGAGCAAAAACAAGCAATACAAAAGTTTTGGGAGGAGATGTAAATGTGACAAAATTTTGGAAAAGGGCTCAACCGCGATCAGACACGATCAAAATTAAAACGATAATCTTATAACATTCCAAGATATCGAAGGACCAAATCTGCAAGGCCAAAAGGGTCTGTTTGTTCTCTCCCTCTTCTCAGCTCCCCCCCCCCCCAAAAAAGAAAAATTAAAAGAAAGGATTTTCCGGGAATGAATATAGCGACCGCATATAACCAGTTAAAACAAAAAAAAAACAATATTAAATACAGTAAATAAATAAATAAATTTAAAAAAAAATTATTCCCATCGAATCCGAAAAATCATCTAATTTAAGAACCCTAATTTAAGCTCTACAAACCCAGCTTTCTGCTTGTACAATAGGTTTGCTTTATTCTGCAGTTGTGCTTTAAGAAGTATACTAGTATAGGAAATGTGAATGCAAAACTGTATACACTAGCAACATTTAAAACTTTATATTTATAGTACATCATTTATATTACGTTATGTAATCTTACAGAGCAAATTTTGTTGTAACGCAGACGGTAGTAAGTTGACTCGAGCTCTACTTACAATTTTGCGTTACGCAAATTTATGGTACTTCAATGAAAAGATCAACACAGCAGCAACAAAGTGAAATTTCTGGATGAGCAAACTTTGAAAAACTTTTCTTAGTGTTTCAAACTTGATCAGCGCTTGAATCTCCATTCCATATTTTATATTTTTGAATGCTTAACTTATCATGATTAGTTAAGCATTCTTAACTAATTCTTAAAATTCAGCTCTTAGCCGATGATTATGATGGTTCTATGGATTTTTACGTCAACCTACCATGAAAGGTCCCACTTACCAAAATATAAAGCACTTAGCATACAACATTGCGGACAAAGTGTGAAAACCACTTAATTAGTAATTCTATTATTGAGTCGGATACTTTTATTGGGATAGCAGGATACTGAGTAAACATCTGACACCATCTCCAATAACTTCTCTAACTAGAATATTTGTATGTTGTTTGTCATGATGTCAATAGAACTTTTGACTCGGGTATGAAGCAGGGTTGCCAACTTGCACACGTGTGAAAATTCGTGAAAATTTTCGTGTGAAATGCACTCTTTTTTTTCATTGCACTCTTTCACAAGACGGACCAGATTTGTTCTCTTTTTGTCCATTATTTTCTGTTTGCACTCTTTTATGAAATGATGATAGAATAAGTATTAAGCGAAATAAAAAACGGCACTTGACTTGACTACAGTGAAGTTAGCTATAGTTCACGACTAGTTACTTGGACTTCTTATATTCCTTTCAAAACATTTGGATTAAATGGAGACAAAACTTTAAACATTTGATACAGTCAACTATAGTTCAGTTAAACATCCAAGCAATCAAAATAAACACCTGCAAATTTCCAGCAGAGGATTACCTTTTAAGCTAAAAAAGAATGGTAATCATTATCTAACCCATTATGTAGAGTTCGATTTAAGTAGGGAGTCCTCCTAACTTTATTTTAAATACATTTGAAAAATTTAAAGGTGATATGTTTATTGATTGAAGGATAACTGGTAAATATTTGTAAACGGCGTAAGAGTGGCCATAACAGTGAAAGGAACTGCGCGCGCGGCTTGCGCCACGCGCACGCATATATTTTTACTTGCACTCTTTTTTGGCTCTGATTTGCGCTCTTTTTTTGCGTCGGCAGTTGGCAATCTTGCTATGAAGCTAGGGCTCCCAATATTTTAAAATGAATTAGTGTCTATTATTTCAAATAATTCGAGCAGATTCTCCAATTGTTCCGCTCGGTGTCATATTATGTTTACCGCTAAGGTATTTATATAACGCTAATCCTTTATTAAATCCAATCACTAGGGTTACACCCCTCTTGAATCTTCCCTTAAAGTAATCACCCAAGTCAATCTTTAAAGTGATTAGTATGACGTCATTTAGGGTTGTAATCTACCATATATGACATTCGTGTGTTGTATCATCTTCCATATGAAGATGAGGTTTTTGTAAAAAAAAAAAAAAAAAAAAAATATATATATATATATGTATATATATATATATATATATATATATATATATATATATATATATATATATATATATATATATATATATATATATATATATATATATATATATATTATTTTATTATTAACAATATGTTATGTTACTCATAAAAAGCAGTTAGACATGGCAATTTTCTTTTAAATGAGCCCTTAAGAATCTCTTTATGATGTTTCAGCGCCCCACTAACGGCGACAAACGAAACGAAGAAGCAGGAGAAGTTAAGAGGAGACACATCAGGGTTTCCCATGCAAAATATGATTGTCATTATTACTCAAGATAAAGGACTGCGATTCTCCTTAATGATATTTTTGGCAATGGTGACTTCAATGGTGCTGTTTTTATTTCAATCCGGAACCGTTTTTCTGAGGGTTTGAAGCTATTTTTCGGGAAGTTCTAATAATTTCCTTTTCCCAACGAGTTTTTATCATTACGATTAATCGAATCGTAGTTGAGTTGCTATCTGGATTTCAAAGCGTGAACACATATTTGAACTGGTTTCTTTGAGCTTGAAAATATCATTAACTCAGTGATTACGGAAGTGTCACAATACTGTAAAGGATTAAAGTTACAAGTGACTTTTTAATTGGATATCACTTCATAATTATGGCATTGGCGGACGTGATTATTGCAAGATATTGTTGGAAAGCGGGGGGATTTAATTGCCCCCCTTGCGAGTAAGTTTTCGTTTCCTGCTCTTAATTTTTAACATATTAGTGTTGGAAGATCCTGTCCACTAAAGATAAGTCAACTTTTGAGTTATTGGATAATTATTGTCATCATGGTACAGTTTCAGAAGGGAGATTTGGCGGTAGCTCAGTTCAAGGGATATCCCCTCTGGCCAGTCCGGATTGTTAACATAACTAACCAAAAAGAGTCTACGCCAAAATTCATTGTTTTTTGCTACGGGTCCCATGACTTTCAGACCGTGGTAGAAGCGAATCTTCTTTCATATAGCGGAAATTATGCGGAAGCTTCGAAAAAAACGGCTAAGGGCGTAAATCATGCTTTCCGTGAGTGTGAATCTTGTCCAGTTTACTATCAGTTTCTGAAAAAGAAAACTGCGAAAGGTACGGGTGCTGATTAAACTGCTTCGAGCGAAACATCTGCAATCCGAAATCAGCTTACTTTAGCACAAGATGAAGTTACAAAGCTTAAATTTGGCCTAGTTAAAGAAATAGAAAAAAAAGTTCAGAAAAAAATTGTTTCCGTGACAGGAGTAGCAGGCTCATCGCAACAATCCGCTCTGAACCCTGAAATGATTATTTTGGAAATATATGATTCAATCACTTTAGAATACAACGTAAAGTTTGAGAAAATAGAAAAACTGTTTTCATCGCTGGATAGCCAGATTCAGTCATTAGAGCTTTTTGTGGCTACTATTGAGGAAAAGCTGGACGATTAGGAACAGTAGCGTTTCCTTGATTCTTTGTTTTTTTTTTTTTTCGGAGTGAAGCAGGACCCAGAAACGACCTGGGTACTACTGTTCTTGATATAGTAAAGAGAATGGGTGTAAATGTCCAGAAAGAACAGTTGTTGTCTGTGAACCGTTTTAGACTTCCGAACCCTGCCCAGAATATCCAGACACTTACGACAGTTCTCGTTAAATTTGCAACTAAAGATACGGCGTACAATGTTTTCAGAGCGAAGTCAAAGCTGGCGAAATCAGGTGTATTCGTCACTGAATATCTTACGAAAATGAAAAAAGCGATTTGTGAAGGTGCGAGAAACAGATATGGTGTAAAAAACGTGTGGTCTGATCGTGGCCGTGTTTACAAACGTGAGCAGGGTGATAGCCACCCAACACGAATCTGCTCACTTGTTGACACTCTTTAGTGTTTTAGTAAAAGTTGATTATTTGTGTTTTTTGTTTGTTTTATTTGTTTTTCTTTCTTTTTTTCTTTCTATTTTTTTTTTATTATTATTATTATTAAATGAATTGCTGAGAGATTGATTTTTTTTTTTTTTTTTTTTTTTTTTTTTTTTATTATTATTAAGTTTTTTTTTTATAGTTAATCATTAATTAGTAAATGAGTTGTATGTACCCGCCCAGTCGCAAGTGCTTTTTGGTATCTTTCTTGGGGCGGGTATTGGCATATTTGTTAAATGTATTTTGATGTTAAATAAAATGAACTGAACTGAATTACCATTCCTGAATCCGATTCAAAGACCTAGGGTTCGTTCTTTTCTACCATGACCAACTATAACATTGAGTCAAATAAAACTTACATGGGATAAAACCTCTAGAGAGTCGGTTTCAAATAAAGATTGTGCGCGGAAAAGGACTATTTTTAAGTCTTCAACTGAAGGCGTTTCCTCGCCATGTAGATTGCAGTATTGCATCCATGTAGATTGCATCCAATTCCTAGTATTGGATGAAGGAATACCTTAGTATAAGCCCATTAAGACTCGATCCGATATCGAGTTAACCCTGTTTCTACTCTTTTTTACTTGATCAATCAATTAGCACGGATGTTAAGTCATGATGACACTTGTAAGTTGATCATATCAAAATGAAAGCTCTGGATTTTTTATCACAAGTAAAGAGATGAGTAACCGTCATATTATGCCATATTTGTTTTTAAGCTCGACTCCTACCCAGTGTCATAGCCAAGACAATGTTTTCAGATATGATTTCGAATAAAATCGCTTAGTTTTGAGATATACCACAATACCACACATATGCCCTGTTATGAAGGGACTAGCAAATTATAGCGAAATATAGTATCATACCGTTCTACACCGCAATACTGTTGCACCGTTTTTACACAGTTCTTGAAATGCATAGTAATTGTTGTCTTTAGTTTGTCACTTAGTTTTGAGATATTCAGTAATTGGCCTTGTTGTTACATATACCCTGGTACATACCCTATTATGACAGGACTAGCAGATTTTAGCGAGATCGAAGTAGCACACTCTTTTCACTGCCTTCTTTAAGTGCTAGACGTAGTAATTGTTGTCTTTTTATTATTTTTTTTTTTACTATTGCTTGTATGACTAATAAAAATTGGTCCTGAGAGCACACTGACAATCCATGATCTGTTAAAAACGAAGAAAAAAATTGAAGCAACCATCTGACACACAACAATGAGGAAAACTCCCACTGAGTGATTAACGCTTTTTGTTATTTAAAAGGGTAGTATATAAAAGGTAGTTTTAACCCTTTTTTACTTTCCCTTTAGTTTCATCATTCTCTCTTCTTCTTGTATGGTTCCTTTCTCTGCCAGGGTTTTTTACAATTATTATTCTCTTCGTTGTAGCTTGCGGCACCTAACACGCTCAACCTCACAAGGCATAGTCGCCAGCTACTGTGTAGTTGAACGCGCCAAATAATTCTTCTTTCGTTTTCCTTTAGGACACTAATGATAGCTTGGCCATTGCCAACTGATAGCTTGGCCATTGGCCATGGCAACAGCATTGCTCCTATTGTTAATTTTAAAGGACAAACTGCCACTACCAACTTGGTCAGCGGCAAGGTTCCACAGCATGATTGAGCAGCGGCAAATGCAAATATGTATCTCAAAATAAAGTGAAAACACAAAACATTAACGATGCTACCTGCTTTTCTATAAACAGTAGCTACAAAAGTAGCACTACTTTCAACTAGGCCACCCTCGGCTGTTGGTGACGCATGGTAACTACTTCAGAGCCATTTGGAGTTACCACCACCATTGATGAAGATAAGCAGATGCCATCGACTTTAGAGCATTCCGTTTAGTGTGTTGGTGAAGCTGGAAGTTACCGTGGAAGTTAACCACACACCTGGAAGTTACCATGCTTTCCGGTGGTTACCTCATAGTATTACCCATGCGCCTAAAAAGTCTACACATAATCAAATAAATAATGAAGCCACGAATTTTAATGAAAAAAAGGCCACATATATTTATCTAATAAACTTTAGTATAAGAAATAATTACCTTAACTTCTCTATGTGCTAATAGCGGAACTAATCTCTTCAAGATGCCGCTTTCAATGACAATCTGAATTTGGTTGTTACCCCCATCTGTTAAGTAGCTAAGAGCCCATGCTGAATCTACAACAATCTAAAACAAGGAGAGTATAATCAAACAAGCTTAACCCAAACAAATATGAAATGCATCCAGTTGATATTTAAGAGACATGGATATTTAAGGACAGCCTTAAATAATAAAGATTGGCATTTGCACAAATAATCATTGGAGGGGGAGGGGGATTAGGTTTATCGTTAGGTTTAAGAAATTAGGTTTAATCGTTTGCTGTACATTAATCAGGCTAGTGGGTAGAATGTTCTTCGGGTAGTATCCTATTCTCCTATTGATACTGAAAACACTGAAAAAAAACTTACCTCAACTAAACTTAAATTTATAAACTTTAATAAATTTATTGTTAATAATTTTAATAATTCATAAGTTTTATTAATTTTATAGTCTTATAATTTAATTTAATAATTTATAATAACATAATTATAATCAAATAATTTTTAATAATTTAAGTTAATGAATTTTAATAACTTATATAAATATAAATTACAATAAATTTTAGACCGCAATCACCTTTTTCTCAAGTCGACAAACCCTCTAATCACGAGTAGGGAAATGACTTTGACACATGCTCATTAGAATCATTTTCTTTTTGAAGGCAGCTTTAATACTGAACTTTTGCTAGCCAATAAGTTCCCCTCCTCCCAACAAAAAACACATTGTGTTTATTATTAAGTCATCCTACGTAAGAATTATAGTTCTTTAGTAATTTTCATCAATAATTCATAAAAACAGTAAAATAAATTAAAATATTAACTTATGTCAGAGTTTTGATTAGCATTTACTTTCAAGGAGGTGTATTCTATGATAGGAGTTTCGTAATAATTTCTTTCGGGAGAGAGCTCCTTATTCCTATACGTGTTAGCAATCAACCAGACGACGTTTCTTTAATTGATGGGAGCTTTACTATTACTATTTTTAATAACGAATCACAACAAAGGCGGCCTTACTGCTGGGTGGGGCCATGTGAAGCCGCCACTGCGCAGGGCCTGACGTCGTGGTCATAATGTAGCGTGAGCAATAATAATGTAGCCTCTAGCGGGAGCTGTAACAATGTGATTTCTAGGGTTCAGCGGGAAGGTTGTGGGTTCGACAAGACCACAGATAATAACCGAACAACGACGATGGGTGCTGCATGGGTTCTATCGCTTAGCGCTGACAGTAGAGCTAAGCGTTTTTTTTTCAAGCAGAGCCTATCTGGGAATAACTCTTTTTGCGTCTGCTGTCTATTCTGGTCTCCCCCTCCGTTGGTACTGGGGATCGCTCTATTCGTTAGCTTGCTGGAAAGTCCCAAAGTGGAAAGCCACGGGGAGTCTCAGAGTAGCGATGAATTAAATTAACTAAAGAAACAAAAGAAAGGGACATTTCACTGGTAGTTACGGCCAAAAAGCCCTGACAAAGAGGGTTCAGAACTTAAAAGTTCTAGAGTTTTGACAGTTTTACAACCGCTGGCCCCGCTCCACATAAAGGGGCCCCACATCTGAAAACCCCAGCCATACATTCCATAGCTTTTTTCTGTGAGGCCCCTCGCAAAGTCACAAAATCACTCACGTAATTGTAATTCGTAACATATTTGACCCTGTTACCGCAGGGCCCCAGTATGCGCGGGGCCCAGTGCGGTCGCACCACTTGCCAACCCCAAAGGCCAGTCCTGAGTCACAGACAGGACTAAGAGTCTCATGACAATTTTAACATGTTACAAATGGGAACAAGAGCCTTTCGTCACTTTCACCAAAATCTAATAAATTGATAAAATGGAAAAGCAAAATACTAGATACACAGAACTGATAGAACAAAAAGTCAAACAATGGATTGTTGTAATACTCACATTACTATCATTTGACTTAATTAAAACATCCAAAGCTGGCAGGATTTTTGTAATAGTTTCTATGGGAGGAGGAGGGTCCTTGTTCCTACACAAGTTGACAATGACCCAAGCCACATTTCTTTTGAATGATATTGGGATTTCTGCCAAAACAAAATTTAAAAGTAAATCCACAACACCTAAGCTGATGACGTAATCACGTAGTTGCGCCCCATCTCCGATTATATTACCTAGAAAATATAATCAAAAAATTAATAGCAAAAAAAGATAGCTTGCACTGGGGATTGCCTTGAAATGTGATAAATTAAATGCCCACTCTATAACTAGTTAATGGTGCAAACACACCCAAAAAAATTGGTTTTCCGTTGTTAAGATACTAACCTACATAAAAAAATAAAAAAAAAAAAACATCACTCAATCCCCCCAAACTTAAACCCTGGGTTTCGCCTTTAGCGTAACCATTTTTTCAGCCAACTTCTGTACGGAGTTGAACTAATTTCTGTAAACAATTCCATTAAAAAACAAGTTTTTTCAACTGAAAGGAGCAACATTAAAAGGAACAGAAATGATTTTGCAAATGAGGGGGGTTGCCTCACCCTCACCCTCGCTCTTTATGCTAAAGTCCTAAAGATAGTTTTCAAAAATATAAAAGTACTACCAATATTTTAAAAATACGGCTCATTTTTTGTGTTTGAACAAAAAATGTGTTTGAACAGTCTTTCCTAATGAATCAGGACAAAAAGTCAAACTTTAGCGTTGACTTTTTGATATTTGATAAAATTTTTTCTTAACCAGCTCTATAATATTTGCTTATTTTATTTTTTGTGTTCATTAACTCTAAAGTGTGAATTCGGCCCATATAGGTTTCTAGCTTTCACAACTACACCGCATCCAGCATTCTTACTAATAATGCTATGTATGTGATAACATCCGTAGCTAGCTTCAGTCTATTTTCTCGGTAACTTAAATCACCTCCACATCCCCGCTTAATCTTAATTTAACAGACTTAGCATTTTACATTAATTTATATATTTATTAAATTTTTAATTTATATTACATTTTATATTTTATATTCATCCCAATTCTCACAACCAGAACTCTAAAAAGCTCACAAATTCGTTCATTTTGGAAACCTTTTAAGTAGGACTCTCGATACATTGACCTGCATTCTGTAGGTATAAGAGGTTTTAGTTGTTGTTTTTTTTTTCCTTTAACACAGGGACAAAATACTACCCTTCTTAACTCCCAACTTCTCATCGAGCCAACTACCATCCTTACTTATTGCCTTAACCGCAGCAATACTATCATCGTACAGAGTGCTAATCAGCTTAACGTATTTATCCAGACTCCCATACAAGGTTTTTGCTTAACTTCTATATCATTTTCTATAGCCCTAGTAAGGTTTAACACACCCTAAAAATGTTCTGGACATCTCCCCTTAACACTCTCTTAGTCACTATCAGACTTTAGAGGTTATTAGACATCGTTGCCAGATCCTAAGAAATTGTATCAACTGCTTAACTTTTGCCTCTCCTTACTTAATGCCATCTCTACTTGCCTTACTTCCCTCTTATTCTCTTAAGATATATTACGAAGGAACTTCTTGAACGAGCCCCATCTCTCTTCTACCCGGCATAAAGCGTTTTCACTACTATTTCTTGCTGCATCTCTAGTTTTTCTCAACTAAGGTATTTTATAATAATTCGCAGACTATTTTACTAAAATCATTCCGTCCCTTTTCTACACTGTCAAATTTTCAACTCTCGAAATTTATATCTAAATGTTCTTGGAAAGTTCCACAAGATCTATGACTAATGAGCTTTTTAAATAAAATTCTTCCCTCTTCTATGGAAGATTTTTTTAATGCTCTTAGCTCCTTTTCTAACCTTAAATATGAATAGGTTCCGAGACCACACTGTCTACCTTTGGTCTCTCCTTAGTTGATGTCATACTTGCCTTACTTACTTCTTACCTCGTAAGATATATTGCTAAGGAACTTGAATGAATGAACCCAGCTCAAACCGTTCTATCCAGCTTAAACCGTTTCCACTAATATTCGTTGCTGCGTTTCTAATTTTTCTTTCTAAGATATCTTCTGCTACTTCACAAACTATTTACATCTGATTATTCAATCCTTCTTCTACATTATCAAATTTTAAAATCTCTAATTTCATATCTAACTGTTCTTGGAAAGTTCCGGAAGATCTGTCGCAAAGGAGCCTCTTAAATAAAATCTTCCTCTCTTCTACTAATCTTAAAGCTTTTTTTCTAATGTCCTTAGCTGCTTTTCTAACCTTAAATATGAATAGGTTCCGAGACCACACTGGCTATACATGAAAAAAAAAGAACAAAATATAAATTAATATAAACAAGAGTTTGTTTCTTCTTTTCACATCTTCATTCTTTCAAAAAATTTCTAAGTTTCCACCCTAAAGGCATCACCTGCTGCTTCACAAACTCTTTCTCTGAAATCATTCCATCCACCAATAACATGATAAATTCTAGACACTGCAATTTCATATCCAGAATATTATGTAAACTTCTCTTCCCTCAAATTCTTTCCCTGTAGTCTAACAATGTCATAACTGTCTCGTATGTAGGTTAATGGACCATTATTATTAATTAACAGATAAGATTATTACTAATGATTATTAAAAATGAACTAAAAATCTGTGATTTCTGGATTTCAAAAAAAAATCTGAAAATCTGGATTTCTAGATTGAGTATTTCATTGGTAGTAGCCAAAGTGAAAGCTTTAAACAAGGTGAAATGAAGGAATTGTTAGCAATTTTGTCAGCCTCAGAGCGCTCAGGGGGTGCTTTAATAAACAAAAGTGCCTTAAAAAGAACGCCAGATTCGAATCTACTGTAAATCGAATTGAAGTTTTTGACAGAAGAAAACAAAACATACCATTCTTTTCACGAGATGTTGAGATTATGCGTGACACAAAATATCGAGGATATGCACCTCCCCCCCCCCCCCACTGGTCCTACAAGCACTCGTTCTGTCTATGAAATTAGGTCAATCGAATTTTTTCATAGTTGAACATCTGATAGCTTGTGGCCTCAGAGTCTGTATATGAAGTTCTGAACTAAGAACTATTCAGAACTATGAAGTTCTGTCAATCTCTAACACTTTTCTCAATTAACATCACTGAAAACCCATTTAATTTCTTGTTTGGGTTCCAACAGATTAAGGGGTTGGTTTTTAAAAACTCAAGACTTGTATACCCCCATAGGAAAAAGTCACGTATAATGCTGGCTCCAACACCTCCATATATGCCTTCCTCTGAAGTAAAAGGACTGCATTCAGCATTATCAGAAAACCATATTACTGCCTCGAAAATGCCTCCCTCCAAAGCTTATTAGCGATGAAGCAGTCAAGGTGCATCTTATTTGAACAAATTACAGCAAGGATTCAAATTGTATGATTGGTGGACCAAAATAAACCATGATCTTTCAAGTGTGGCGTTCTTTTTAGGCATCCTCTATATTCCTACTCAAATAAAGGGGGTGTCAATAATTTGCTTCCTCATATACACAGAATGAAACAAACAACCATTTGATCTTATCTGTTCGGCTGAAAATTCCTAAATTTTGGTTCAAATTCAGCTAAACTACTATACATCCTAGCATCCTGAATCAATTTTGCCGCTTCGCACTGCCACTTCACTTCACAATTACAGATCAAGAAAATTAGTCACCCAGCCATCTTGTGAGTACTGTCTTGTAACATAGTACCATCTCGTGAGAGTACTTCACACTTCCACTGCCACTTCACTTCAAAATTACAGATCAAGAAAATTAGTCACCCAGCCATCTTGTGAGTACTGTCTTGTAACATAGAACCATCTCGTGAGAGTACTTCACACTTCCACTGCCACTTCACTTCAAAATTACAGATCAAGAAAATTAGTCACCCAGCCATCTTGTGAGTACTGTCTTGTAACATAGTACCATCTCGTGAGAGTACTTCACACTTCCACTACCACTTCACTTCAAAATTACAGATCAAGAAAATTAGTCACCCAGCCATCTTGTGAGTACTGTCTTGTAACATAGCACCTTCTTGTGAGTACTTCATACATCCACTGCCACTTCACTTCACAATTACAGATCAAGAAAATTAGTCACCCAGCCATCTTGTGAGTACTGTCTTGTAACATAGTACCATCTCGTGAGAGTACTTCACACTTCCACTGCCACTTCACTTCAAAATTACAGATCAAGAAAATTAGTCACCCAGCCATCTTGTGAGTACTGTCTTGTAACATAGCACCTTCTTGTGAGTACTTCATACATCCACTGCCACTTCACTTCACAATTACAGATCAAGAAAATTAGTCACCCAGCCATCTTGTGAGTACTGTCTTGTAACATAGTACCATCTCTTGAGAGTACTTCACACTTCCACTACCACTTCACTTCAAAATTACAGATCAAGAAAATTAGTCACCCAGCCATCTTGTGAGTACTGTCTTGTAACATAGCACCTTCTTGTGAGTACTTCATACATCCACTGCCACTTCACTTCACAATTACAGATCAAGAAAATTAGTCACCCAGCCATCTTGTGAGTACTGTCTTGTAACAGAGTACCATCTCGTGAGAGTACTTCACACTTCCACTGCCACTTCACTTCAAAATTACAGATCAAGAAAATTAGTCACCCAGCCATCTTGTGAGTACTGTCTTGTAACATAGAACCATCTCGTGAGAGTACTTCACACATCCACTGCCACTTCACTTCACAATTACAGATCAAGAAAATTAGTCACCCAGCCATCTTGTGAGTACTGTCTTGTAACATAGCACCTTCTTGTGAGTACTTCATACATCCACTGACACTTCACTTCACAATTACAGATCAAGAAAATTAGTCACCCAGCCATCTTGTGAGTACTGTCTTGTAACATAGTACCATCTCGTGAGAGTACTTCACACTTCCACTGCCACTTCACTTCAAAATTACAGATCAAGAAAATTAGTCACCCAGCCATCTTGTGAGTACTGTCTTGTAACATAGTACCATCTCGTGAGAGTACTTCACACTTCCACTGCCACTTCACTTCAAAATTACAGATCAAGAAAATTAGTCACCCAGCCATCTTGTGAGTACTGTCTTGTAACATAGCACCTTCTTATGAGTACTTCATACATCCACTGCCACTTCACTTCACAATTACAGATCAAGAAAATTAGTCACCCAGCCATCTTGTGAGTACTGTCTTGTAACATAGTACCATCTCGTGAGAGTACTTCACACTTCCACTACCACTTCACTTCAAAATTACAGATCAAGAAAATTAGTCACCCAGCCATATTGTGATTACTGTCTTGTAACATAGCACCTTCTTGTGAGTACTTCATACATCCACTGCCACTTCACTTCAAAATTACAGATCAAGAAAATTAGTCACCCAGCCATCTTGTGAGTACTGTCTTGTAACATAGTACCATCTCGTGAGAGTACTTCACACTTCCACTGCCACTTCACTTCAAAATTACAGATCAAGAAAATTAGTCACCCAGCCATCTTGTGAGTACTGTCTTGTAACATAGTACCATCTCGTGAGAGTACTTCACACTTCCACTGCCACTTCACTTCAAAATTACATATCAATAAAATTAGTCACCCAGCCATCTTGTGAGTACTGTCTTGTAACATAGCACCTTCTTGTGAGTACTTCATACATCCACTGCCACTTCACTTCACAATTACAGATCAAGAAAATTAGCCACCATGCCATCTTGTGAGTACTGTATGAATCTATGGGATATTTCATTACCAAATGCCATTTTAGTTATAACCAGAATATTCATCTAAATAATTGTAGTAGTTAATTAGCACTGTTATTTTCCTTCCTTGTCCTTAGAGTGTCCTTACTCTACGCTTTCTCGTATTCAAAATTACAGCCTGTTCTGAAATTCAATTTTTCCTATAAGGCCGTATCAAGGTAGGAGTGGGTGTACCCATAGGCGTAAGGAGGGTTCTAGGGGGGTTCAGTTCTAGGAGGAGTTCTAGGGGGGCTGCTGACCCCCTAGAACTTTAAATTTACAGTAGATATGGCTGAAAAAGCAGACGGTTGAACAAGCGGAAGGTTGAAAAGGCAGTTGAAAAAAGGTAGATGGCTAAAAAAGCAGTTGATAAAAGGCAGATGGTTGAGAAAGCTGGAAATAAACAGCCGAAATTATAGGACAAAAGTCAAACAAGATGAAATTATTACAAGACCTTTAACCCAGAATGTTTGGTCAACACGTACAAAAGCAAAAAAAAAAAAAAATATATAAATTTGTTTTGTATTTGCAATGTTTTTTTATAGACCTCCCCCCCCCCCTTCCCACCAAACAAAATCATGGACGCGTCCTTGTACCCCAATGTAAAATTTATCTGAATCCTTACCACCTCTGTTGGTTTATTTCGTATTGGCGTTATCTTCGATTACATCTCACGTAATATTACATGATAGTCTGTCGTATATCAAGCAATATTACATGATAGGTTGTCAATATGATAGGCTGTCAAAAGAAAAATAAATAGCTATTCCTAAAAGAGAAGGTAGGGGCAAATCCAGGATTTATTTAGGGGGGGGGCGCATAATAGGTTGATCCGAAAAAATTTTTAGGTGGGGGGGCGCAAAATAGGTTGATCTGATAAACTTGCGGTATGAACAAGTTTAATTAACGCAATCTTGATTTAATTAAGTAAATTACACTACTTTAGACTACGCTAGGGGGGCCCACTCGCCCCCCTGGATCCGCCCCTGAGAGAAGGTTCCTTTTTATTTCAGTTTTGCTTGAAACATGAGTAGGTAGTATTGGATTGGCATCTGACACACAGAGTTCGCTCACAATCTGACTCGTAGTACAGATACTCGTAATCATTTACTCGTAATGTAAAGATTCCGAATCTGATTGAGTTTACTCGAAAAGAAAAGTAGTGACTGAAAAATAATGTTCATTAAAAAAAAAGAAAAAAAAACTGTTCTTTTCACAGCCTCACTTAGAATCTCAGTAGGTATCTATAGAATGGCATTTCACACACAGGGAGTCGAAAAGAAAAAAAACAAATGAAATGAAAAAAGAAATGAAAAGAAAAAGCCATTTTTTCTTGCTTAAAATTTCATACAAGAGAGCCAATCCGGTTTTCTGTTCTTCTTACTTGTTCAAAATATGACAAAGCAAGAACATGTAAAAAAGGCAGGATTATTTGGCTTCCTTTCCTGACAAACGCTTAAGGACTAATGTGATTGGCTCAAAATTGGCATCAAAACAAACCAACCCAAAATCAATGAAACCCAAAACGAACGGAAATTACAATAAATAATCGAGTTAAACTCAAAACGAGCAGAAATTAACATAAGTTGGGCTCAAAACCCCTATGCCTTCCCAAGGCCAGAACATAATTTGCACTTTACTGGAAAAAATATAGATGTTTTCACTTTTACAAATTTAATAAATCAAATAATATTGACATTTTGATTACTAAATATCAGTATATGTATATTAAACTGACAATGCACATTCATTTGTATTTTTTCAGTAAAGTGCAAATTTTGTCCTGGCCTTGGGAAGGCATAAGGGTTTTACGCCCAACTTTTTTTTTTTTAAGAATTTATAATTTGGCCTGCTATTGTATGCTGGAGAAAAATTTTCAGCAATTTTTAACAACAGCCCCCCTTTTAAATATCTGGACACAAATAGTAGTGTTTAATTTAGTTTCAAACCTCCTCTAGTTGACCTGAAATAGAAAACTTGATTCTATTCGCAAAAAATTCTGCTTACTTTATTTGATAGCTTGGATACACTTACACTATTTTGATTTGGTTAAATTTCAAGAGCAGAAGTAGCCTCGAAAGTCTGAAAATAATACCCTCAGTTGTTCTTGGGATATTGCTGAGATACCTTATTGGGAATTGGCTTTATCATAGTGCATTTTGATTTAATCTTAAGACAACATTCAGTTTTTAAACATAAAGACAAATGGGAAAGTGTGTGTGACAGGGGGATTAGTTTCCCTCCAATCACTTTCGACCGTTAAAAAGGGCATCAGCCCTTTCTATTTTCAATCGAATGAGCTCTTTTCGAAGTTCCAACGACAACTCCTTCGATAAAAAGTGCCCTGGTCTAAACAACAACAACAACAAAAAAATAATACATTATACCCACATCGATCTTTACTATAAAAATGTCAATCCTTCTAATGACTTTCGACTATTAAAAAGGGCACTAGGCCTTTCGATTTCCAATCGAATGAGTCCTTTTTGAGTTTCTACGACAACACTTACTATAAACACCTTATATGCCCCCAGGGTATAAATCACAACCCTTACCCTAAGGGCTGTGAGGGTGGTTGTCATCCTCTAAGACCTAATTTCCAGAACTTTCAACTACGTTAAACAAAACGGGTATCTCAAAATTTTGATTGGATGTGTCTGTGAAAATGGTGGGCGTGAGAGGGCGTTAGTCGCTCTCCAATCATTTTCGACTAATAAAAAGGCACTAGCCCTTTCAATTTCCAATCAAATGGGCCCTTTTGAAGCCCCTAAAAAAAAGTTTTCAATAAAAATCGTATATACCCCCAGGAAAAACCTTAAAACCCTGGATCTGAGGGCTGGGGGGGGGGGTGTCATCAACAAAGACCTAATTTCCAGAACTTTCTGGAACGTTGAACAAAATGGATATCTGAAAATTCTGATTGATGTGTTTGGGGGAATGGTGGGCGTGAGAGAAGGGTTAGTTTCCCTCCAATCACTTTCAACTATTAAAAAGGGCCCTAGCCCTCTCAGTTTCCAGTTGAATGAGCCCCTTTTGAAGTTTTTACGAAAACTCTAACTATAAAAACCTTATATGCCCCAAGGGCATGACTTACAACCTTTGCCCTGGGGACTCTGGGGGGTTTTTCATCCTTAAATTCATGATTTCCAGAACATTATTTTCCAGATACATTATTTCCAGAACTTTCAACTACGTTGAAAAAAATGGCTATCTCTAAACTTTGATTGAATGTGTTTATCGAAATGGCGGGCGTGAGAGGGGGGTCAACTAGTCTCCACTCACTTTCAACTACTAAAAAGGGCAATTTCAATTTCCAATCAAATAAGCCCTTTTTGAAATTTCTACAACAACTTTCTATATAAACCTTATATGCCCCCAGGACAAAACTTGCAACCCTTGCACAGATGGCTTTGATGGGGTTATAATCCTAAAAGACCCAATTTCTAGAACTTTCGACTACGTTTAACAAAATGGCTATATCAAAATTTTGATTGGATGTGTTTGGGGAAAAGGTGGGCGTGATAGGGGGGTTAGTTGCCCTTCAATCACTTTCGACTGTTAAAAGCACACTAGCCTTTTCCATTTTCAATTGAATGAGCCCTTTTTGAAGTTCTATAACATCACTTTCTATAAAAAACCTTATATGGCCCCAGGGCATAACCTAAGACCCTTGCCCTAAGAGCTGTGGGGGTGGCGGGGTTGTCATCCGTAAAGACCTAATTTCCAAAACTTTCAACTACGTTGAATAAAATGGCTATCTAAAAATTTGCATTGGATGTGTTTGGGGAAAAGGTGGGCGTGAGAGGGGGGTTAGTTGCCCTCAAAACCCTTTCGAGACTATTAAAAAGGACACTAGTCCTTTGAATTTTCAATCGAATGAGCCATTTTTCAAGTTTCTGCGACAAAGATTTCAATAAAAACTTACATGCCCCCAGGGCATAACTTATAACCCTTGCACTGAAGACTGTGGGGGGAGTGTTCTAATCAAAGGTATATTATCCTGAACTTTAAACTGCGTGGAACAAAATGACTATCTCAAAATTTTGATTTGATGTTTTTGGGAAATGGTGGGCGTGGAGAGGGTGTTAGTTGCCTTCCGATCACTTTCGACTATTAAAAAGGGCACTAGCCATTTCAATTTCCAATCGAATGGGCCCTCTTTGAAATTCTACGAAAACGCGTTCAATAAAAACCTTATATGCCCCAAGGTCACAACTTACAACCCTTGCCCTGAAGGCTGTGGGGGTTGTCATCCTCAAAGACCTAATTTCCAGAACTTCCAACTAAGTTGAATAAAATGGCTATGTAAAAATTTGCATTGGATATGTTTGGGGAAAAGGAGGGTGTGAGAGGGGGGTTAGTTGCCCTCAAATCCCTTTGAAGACTATTAAAAAGGGCACTAGCCCTTTGAATTTCCAATCGAATGAGCCCTTTTTTTAAGTTTCTGCGACAAAGATTTCAATAAAAACTTATATGCCCTCAGGGCATAACATATAACCCTTGCACTGAAGACTGTGGGGGGAGTGTTCTAATCAAAGGTATAGTTTCCTGAACTTTAAACTGCGTAGAACAAAATGGCTATCTCAAAATTTTGATTTGATGTTTTTTGGGAAATGGTGGGCGTGGAGGGGGTGTTAGTTGCCTTCTGATCACTTTCGACTATTAAAAAGGGCACTAGCCATTTCAATTTCCAATCGAAGGAGCCCTTTTTGAAGTTTCTACGAAAACGCGTTCAATAAAAACCTTATATGCCCCAAGGGCATAACTTACAACCCTTGCCCTGAGGGCTGTGGGGGGGGGGGGGGTTTTCATCCTCAAAGACCTAATTTCCCGAACTTTCAACTACGTTGAAAAAAATGGCTATTAAAAATTTTGATTGGATGTGTTTGGGGAAAAGGTGGGCGTGAGAGGGGGGTTAGTTGCCTTCCTATCGCTTTCAACTATTGAAAGGGGCACCAGCTCTTTCAATTTTCAATCGAGTTATGCCGTTTTGAAGTTCATATGACAGCTCGTTCTATAAAAACCTTATATGCCCCCAGGGCATAATTTACAACCCTTGCCGTAAGTGCTAAGGGGGAGTGTCCTCCTCAAAAATATAATTTCTATTTGGAAATGAAATACGATGAACAAAATGGCTATCTACACATTTTGATTGGATGTGTTTGGGGAAAAGGTGGGCGTGGAAGGGGTGTTAGTTGCCTTCCGATCACTTTCGACTATTAAAAAGGGCGCTAGCCATTTCAATTCCCAATCGAATGAGCCCTTTTTTGAAGATTCTATTACAACGCTTTCTTTAAAAAACTTCTATGCCGCCAGGGCATAACCTACACCCCTTGCCCTAAGGGCTGTGGGGGGAGGGGGGTTGTCATCCTCAAAGACCTAATGTCCAGAATTTTCAACCACGTTGAATAAAATGCTATCTTAAAATTTTGATTGGATGTGTGTGGGGAAAAGGTGGGCGTGAGAGGGGGGTTAGTTGCCCTCCAATCACTTACGACTATTAAAAGGGCACTAGCCCTTTGAATTTCCAATCGAATGAGCCTTTTTTGAAGTTTCTACGACAACTCTTTCTATAAAAACCTTATATGCCCCCAGGGCATAACTTACAACGCATTACCTGAGGGCTGTGGGGGAGTGTCCTTCTCAAAAACATAATTTTTATCTGGAAATCAACTACGCTGAACAAAATGACCATCTAAAAATTTTGGTTGGATGTGTGTGGGGAAAAGGTAGGCGTGAGAGGGGAGTTAGTTGCCCTCTAATCACATTTGACTTTTAAAAAGCACACTAGACCTTTGAATTTCCAATCGAATGAGCACTTTTTCAAGTTTCTAAGACAAAGATTTCTATAAAAACTTATATGCCCCCAGGGCATAATTTATAATCCTTGCCCTGAAGACTGTAGGGGGAGTGTCCTGCTCAAAAGTATAATTTCCTAACCATTAAACTGCGTTGAACAAAAAGGCTATCTAAAAATTTTGATTGGATGTGTTTGGGGAAATGGTTGGCGTGGAAGGGGCGTCAGTTGCCTTCTAATCACTTTTGACTATTAAAAATGGCACTAGCAATTTCAATTTCCAATCGAATGAGCCCTTTTTGAAGTTTCTACGACAAGGCGTTATATAAAAACATTATATGCCCCCAGAGCATAACTTGCAACCCTTTCCCTGAGCGCTGTGGGGGGGGGTTGTTATCCTCAAAGACCTAATTTCCAGAACTTTCATCTACGTTGAACAGAATGACTATCTCAAAATTTTGATTGAATGTGTTTGGGAAAAAGGTGGGCGTGAATGGGGGGTTAGTTGCCCTGAAAGCACTTTCGACTATTTAAAAGGGCATTAGCCCTTTGAATTTCCAATCGAATGAGCCTTTTTATGAAGTTTCTACGACAATACTTTCTATAAAAAACCTTATATGCCCCTAGGGCATAACTTACAACCCTTGCCCTGAGGGCTGTGGGGGAGTGTCCTTCTTAAAAACATAATTTCTATCTGGAAATCAACTACGCTAAACAAAATGGCTACTTCAAAATTTTGATTGGATGTGTTTCGCGAAATGGTGCGTGTGGAAGGGGGGTTAGTTGCCTTCCATTCACTTTTGACTATTAAAAAGGGCACAAGCCACTCCGATTTCCAATTGAATGGGCCCTTTCGAAATTTCTACGACAACTTCTTCGATACGAAGTGCCCTGGTCTAAAGGAAAAAAATAACAAATAATACATTGTGCCAACATCATTTTTATATTCCCCCCTGGCATAACTTAAAACCCTTGCCCTGAGGGTTGTGGGGGAGTGACCTCCTCAAAAACATATTTTCTATCTGGAAATCAACTACGCTGAACAATATGGCTATTTCAAAATTTTGATTGGATGTGTCTGGGAGAATGATGGGCGTGGGGGGGGGGGGCTAGTTCCCCTCCAATCACTTTTTACTATTAAAAAGGGCACTAGCCAATCCAATTTCCAATCGAATGAGCCCTTTTCGAAGTGTCTACGACAACTCTTTCAATACGAAGTGCCCTGGTCTGAAAAAACTAAAAAAAATAAATAATACATTGTGCCAACATCGTTCTTTACTTAGGCAGCGCTACTGCGCTGCCTATGATAATGTCCCAGTTAGTAATTTTCACATCATTTAAACTATTGACAGTATTAGCCCCTCACGAAAAGCAAATTGTCCTGCTCATCATCAATTCTATTCAAAGATGTTTTACATAAATTTGGAAGGGGGATTTATTAAACTAACAACTAAGCTTAATATTAATTTATTACTAATAAATGATTCATTAATTATTAATTAATAGCTAATAATTGAATAATGTCAAAGCTAATAATTAAGACTTCATATTTAAAAGCGAGTAAAAAAGGTAATAATATAAAAAAGCTAATAAAAGCTAGCAATTAAGCTAATATTGATTTAAAATTAATAATAAGTTTATTAAGCTATCCAAACAATGCAAAACCGGCCATTTCCTAATATGAAGAATAAAAAATTACTAAAAATCAAAAACAAGGATAATTTAAAAACTAGTTTATGCCAATGGCTAATTTAAAGCCCTCTTAGTGATAGCATGATAACTTTTCAAAAGCTAACAACAATTACTGAAGACCCATACCCTTTGGAACTGAATTTATATTCAGCGATGTCAGAAAAGGGTTGAGATCCCCTTACCTATATACTAGACCTACATCATAAATTACCTATTTAATTTCCCTAGCATATTCAAAAACAAACAAAATTAAAGAAAACCCAAAGCGCTTGCAATTAAATTTCTAATTGAAAGATAAGCCAGAAAAGGGCCAAAAACTACCAAAATCAAAGCATTTTCAACACATTGTGCCTAAATAATAGCAAAAGAGTATAAAAAGCAGATTTATAGAGCTTCAACAGCCTATATACACCTTCTATACCTGTCTATACCTAACCTTTTTACTCACTTTTATTTACTTTTTTTATTTACTTTTTATTTACTTTTATTTACTTTTATATTTACATTTTTATTTACATTTATATTTACTTTTTTATTTTTATTTTTAACACTTTTATTTACTTTTATATTTACTTTCCGTAGCGGTAACTAGCTAAAAACTGAACATAGTTTAATTAATAATTTCGTAGCCAGTAATATTAAAACGACAAAGTAAAATTTTAAAACGACTTTAATAATTTGGAATTTAATGTTTAATAATTAAACTGATTACTTAAATTTAATCTATTAATTATTTAATAATAATTTAATTTAATAATTCAAAAACTAGATTATAGCCTCAGCCAAATCAAATTCATTTTAGTCATAACTTGTTAAAATGACGTCATAACGTGTTAATTTCAAAAAAAGTTTATTTAACAAATATTTTATGAATAACATCCCAAGGTGGGTAAAAAAAAAAATTCGGTTATGTCAAAGCCTGAGCAAAAATTTACCAAATTAAAATACCAATTAGATTTATTTACCAAATTAAATGAGCTAAAATTACCTAAAGCCCAAACAGCCTGTTCACAGACATTGGGGTGTGGAGATTTGAGGAGTTCAATGAATACAGGGACCGCTCCAGATTCAACAACTGCTTGTGTTTGAGCTGACGTACCACTGGCTATGTTCGTTAGTGCCCAAGCTGCTTCAAATTGGAGGTTGGGGCTAAAAAAAAAAAGTTAAAAGGAATTCAAATTATAATCCATTCTTATGGCAAATCCCAATTAGTATGGGTAATTTACAAGAGAGGGAACTGGCACTAGTATCGACAAAAAAGAACTCAGTGCCATCTAGCGTTTGGTGAAACTAGGCATTTTGTTCAGCAGAATAATAAATATAATTTCTGTAGTTGGTAAAATTACTGCAGTAATAAGTGTCTGGTCTCAGTTCCTGAGAGAAAAACGATTACAAAGCTTGAAAAATGTCAGGGGCCGCCAAACACTAGATGGCGCTGATTGTTTTTTTTTTTTGTTGAGGCTAGCGCCAGTTTCCACTCTTATAAGTTACCCATACTCTTCGACAAATCCTCTAATATTAAAATTGGCTATTGAAAGAGTGCCGCTTGAGGGAACCATTTATGGACTCTGGCCATTGGAAAGGCCACACACGCCCTGGAACATAGAGATTGCAAAAAGAAAATAGCCAAAACTGAATAGCTAAAATTAAGACGTTTTAGTCAGAAGTTCATACCCAAAAACAACTCAATTAAAATATTTAAAACATCAAATTCAAAACCAAATAAATATCAGAAAATATCAAAATATATAAAATATCACAAATATGAAAACCTATAGAGTGTAGAATGTAATGAAACGCAATTTAGATGTTAAGCACGCAAAAATAAAGTTTTTTCGTGAAGTGAAGCTCAAATAAGAAAAACAGGGGTGAAGAAAATTTAAGAACTTGCAGGAACAACCTTAAACTCTCCTTATTTGGGAGGAGCGGATAAAATGACGAATATTCAAAAGTCTTGACAGAATATGCTATTGTGCCAATAACTTTGTACCTGGGTTTCGTATATGTATGTGTTCAAATGGTGTTTTATTCATCTATTTTTAAATATATATATATATATATATATATATATATATATATATATATATATATATATATATATATATATATATATATATATATATATATATATATATATATATAACCCAAATTTAAATCCGGTGGGGACTGCAACTAAACCCTGCCTGACCCAAGGTTTCCTCCCTGAAGGGGTAGTGACTCTCACAGTAAATTAAAAAAAAAATCACCTAAAAGTTAGGAGCAATACTATAACTTAAAACGAACAGAAATTACTCCCTATATGTCGAGGACTGCCACTTCCTCAGCCCTCGCCAAGTAAAACTATCAAATAAGCAGTTTTAGTAACTGAAACTATAACTTCCCTACCAAATCAGGTACCGTGCCAAAATCCCCCAAAGGGACACTACAGGTAGACTATAACTACCGTGCCAAATTTCCCAGAGAAAAATCTCAGTAAAGCCTACATGAGCATCAGTCTGTATGAAAGCTGAATAAATGAATTTCCATATTTTCTATCAAACACAAAGGTTGGAGCAACGTCTGTAAAATCTAAGAGAATCCGATTCAAATCTGACTGTCGTAAGATCTTCTCCCTCGAGGAGTAGTATAACCTTGAGGTAAGTTCGATTCCATACCTCCTGAGCGGATCCTTTTTGATCATCGACTAATTCTACATACTGTAGACTTGTATAAATCCAATAATGAAACAAGAATCAGGCTAACCTGATTCAAATTTAGATCAGAGTCTCGATTCATTTTAGCATGGATCGGATTTATCACATTTTTTCCAAGGGTAGCCACTCCTCGAGGGAGAAGGTTAGAATCGGGACTTCGATTCAAGCATGCCTGTCGCAAGGAATTCTTCCTCGAAGAACGGTAACCCTTGAGGTAAATTTAATTCCATACCTACTGCAGTGGATCCTCTTTGATTATTGGCTAATTTTAGATAACGCCTCCAATAGAGCTCGACTAAATCCAATGGAGAAACAACAGTCGTCCTACCCAAGCTAAAATGTGATTTCCCTTAGTTCTCAGGATGAGGAACTGAAAATTTCAGTTTAAGTACCGAAGACTTTAAATAGAAAAAAAAGAAAGTTCGCCCCAGGGACCAATCTTAGGAATATTCAGGCCAGAAAACTGTGATTTTCTAATATTATTCTTTTGACCGTTTCAAAATTATGAAGTTATTAGGGAGGTATCCTATTTTCGCCAGTGTTGCCGCGTTGTCTCATGAAATAAATAGGCAAAACTAATTAGTTACACTTTGCAACGCTTTTCTTATCTAAAAACTCAATCATTAACAATTCGTTGATCCCCAAAGACAGCTACATCTTTAAAGGAGAGCCCTACTTTCTTATGTTTTCCAGAGAAATTGCCTAAAGATTGCTCTGGGTATCCAGCTGACTGTCCGTATATCAAACAGTAGGCTATAAGAAAATGTGGTTCAATCCCGCTTTCTAGGGCTATAATGAGAGAAAGGCTTAGATGGCTAGGGCGCGTCCTCCGGATGACAGATTACCAAAGATTGTCCTTTCTGGCCATCCGTCTGGGGCTGCACGGAAAGCAGGTCGTCAGAGGTTGGGATGGATAATAAAGAGAAATGGAAACTTCCTGGAGGGGTGTAAAAAGGGAGGCTATGAATAGATTAGGATGGAGAAGGAGCGTGCATAGCTGTGTTGTTCTCAGGCGCTGCACTGTGCTCTTTGCGCTGCGATGAGTGGTTGGTAGTAGTTTGTAGTATACTTTCTTGAGCTATTTTGCGCTGCATCTTTTTCACTTATTTTTACGCACATTTCGTTTTCTTCTTTTTTTCGCCCCCACCCCCTCTACCAAAAACTACATGTGGACATCTTTTTTAATTAAAATTCTATTGAATTCTCCATTTTTTTTCTAATTTACAAGTGCAATTTCCCACTAACTAATTAAAGAAATCAGATTTCATTTTCACTGTCTTTGGTACTTCTATAGTACTTTTACTGTCTTGGCCCAATTTCCCAAAATTTATGTTTTTAGCACACAGTCTGTGGCACAGCACTTTGCTGTGGCGCGATATTTAACGTTATTCTTTTCCTTCTTCTCTCAGGTGATAATGGGGTTTCCAGTCCCATCTTTTTACCCTCTTCGAGCTTCTTCAATGCACTACTTGCAGCATTTTATAGATCTTGCAATTACTCTTTGGATACAAGGCACTGGATTATCAAACTGAATATTTCCAGTTCACTACTATTTCTCAGGGTGAGGTCAGACAGGCTTTTTTCTTGAAGGTGAGAGTTTGCTGCATTTAAGGTAATCTAAGAGTTCATTTGGAATATCAGTTCATGTTCAAGAGTTCATCAGAGAAGATAATTAACTAGTAACGTAACTAACGTTAAGTAACGTTACTTACCTAGAAGGTAAGTAACGTTAATTGAAACGCAACGTTACAACGTTACGTTCAATTAGGCAATGGTCAGTAGCTTCGTTTTTAATGTTGCACAACCTACCACATGGGGGAGGGGGAGCGACAGTGAATAGGGGTTTAGGTAAGTAAATTCTTGGAAATTTCAGGCCATTTGCACCTGAACGTGCAACTTGAACCTGCATCTGAACTACGATACATTTTGAAATCGATTTTGAAAGAAGCTCCTCATTTTTTAAGCAACCACAGGGGGAAGGGGCTTTACCTTCTAAATTCCCCCCCCCCCCCCCTCTGGATTTAAAAAATACTTTTTTAGCATTTTTATAATAGAAAATGGAAAAACCGAGAGGCTGAATCTACGTTCTGAAGACTTGGTTGTGAGTCAGCATGAACTCGTCTTTTGGATTTTTGGGGAGAATTATTTGGCCAAAAAAGGGCAAAAAAATAATTAAACATATTCACTAACCATATTTCTAGCATTAAATTCAACTCACATTATACATAATAATGAATTTTTTTTTTATCTACGGCTCAAAGAAGGAGTTCAAGTGCGCACCTGATGAAGCTTTATTACTAGGCGTCTAAACATAGATGGGAACACTAACGACTCATGAAGGGTGAGTGAAAAGTTGGTTCTGATTTATGAAAACTACCTAATGATCAGGAAATTTTTCATCTCAGAAGAAGCTGATGAACTGTTTTCGTTATGTAGGAACTTGGTATTAGTTGTTGTTTTTAGCCCAAATTTGAGGCGAATTATAGCATTTTGCATAGTTTCAACTTTTTGCTACCGGGCTTTAGCACAAACACAATAAAAAACGAGACCATAATCAGTGGATGTTCTGGGCTCTGTTGCACCCGGCGCAAAAACTTGATTGCCACCCCTTACTCTGTCTCCAACAAAATTTACGCAACAATTTCAGTAACTAACAAAATTATTTCCAGTTTAATAATCAATTAATAACTTATTGTTTAATTTTTTTATTTATTATTTAAATAATTTAATTATTATTGTTTGATTATTTTTTAGTTCTTTTATCAATTTATTAATAATTTATCTGTTATTTTCGTTAATTAACTGCACCCTTTACTTCATTTTAATAAAAATAAAATTTAAAAATTATAAAAAGATTATAATCGTTGGATTATTTATTTGAAATTTTGCACCCCTAAAATTTTGTGCCCGGGGAAAATTACCCCTCTGTCCCTCCCCTAAGACCGTCTCCGACCATAATCTATTTGAAGCTTATTTGGCACTTGTAAAACTATAGCAATCTTCTCATTATAGCCCCATGGAGTGGGGGTATCTTTGTATTATTCTCATTTTCCTTTCATGATCTTTTTATTGTATTTTGAATGTGGAATTGATAGTTAAGATTTGTAATTGGTAATTTTACCAAATTACCAATTACCAATTACCAAATAACCAATTACCAAGATAATTTATGTGAAGAAGAGCACTAGATATTTAAATTTCCATTCAAATAATACCTCTTCCAATATTCTACGACCAAATGTTAGACCTGGAAAAAAAAACAAGACACTTATACGCTACCCACGAGAAAATATGATTTTTCTTGTTGTTCTTGGTGTATACCTTCAGTAAACGGTTTTTGACAATTTTGAAAATAAATTTCTATTTTAATATAATTTAATTTTTGAGGGGTTTCAGGCTCTATCCGTAATTTTAAAAATTTCTTCGTGTAATTCCAAATTACTATTCAGTTGCACCTGAATCAAAATTACTATTTTCAAAAGTGTTTAATGGAAAATATTTCTCACAAGACAGTCTCTTTAAAACCTCGATTTCCTTATTTTGACAACTATGGCACATGGTTCCCTCTTTACGAGGTTACAGCTATTACTAAAACAATGCATACACACTTTAGCAAATTCTGCACATTTTGGACTGGATATTTTTCTGCATTCGGCTTTTTTTTTTTCTCAACTCGGAATTTCCGAAAAAAAATTAAATATAACGAAAAAATTAAATAAGTAAATATGTAATAAAAACAAATATAAATAAATCCGTACTTATCAACTATTTGAAGACAATTCACCAGAACTGGCAAAATTCCACTTTGAATTAAGGCATCAATTGGTGGATTTTTATCAGATGAAAGGAGTTTCCGGGCCCTTTGGACAGCTTGTAACTGAATCTCCGGATCACCGCTAGAGGCACTTATTACAATCTGCTGTAAAGTCTCAAATGACAGCCCTTCTTCATCTGAAACTCAATAAATGAATAATTTTACCAATAATATTAAATAGCAGACGGTAGAAGGGTGTGATATTACCCTATAGAATTTTAACCTGGATATAAAATGATAAAGATAAAAACGAAGTCTATACACACGATTAATTAATTGAGAATAGAATGTCACCATGTCACTCGTCTTACATCAGTCCCCCCCTCCTCTCACCCACTCAATTAAGTAAATGAATTACATTTTCACTTTTTTGCTCAAAATTATACACAATACGAGCAGGATACAGTCTTTTCAGAATTTGCTCTTAATGCTTATTCTAGATATATTCCTTCAAGTTAAGGGAATTCACGGGTTAAATCACTCCCCACGAACTGATCCAAAGATCCTGACATGGAACGTAGAAGAATTTTAGCCAAAAAAATACACTTTTTGAGGCTTCGTCCCCCTCCTGAAATGTCCTAATTGACATTTTCTACCACCTAGCTTTTTTGGTTTTCTTTTTTGAGCATTTTTTACAAAAAATTTGGAGTGGTTGGCGGGGCGGGTATTTTCAACCAAACGATTGAAAATATGTGCATTACTTTTGTCACCAATCGGACTGAAGCCATGACGGAAGCCATTTTAATATTTAATTGACATTTTCTACCATCTAGCTTTTTTGGTTTTCTTTTTTGAGCATTTTTTACAAAAAATTTGGGGTGGTTGGCGGGGCGGGTATTTTCAACCAAACGATTGAAAATATATGCATTACTTTTGTCACCAATCGAACTGAAGACATGACGGAAGCCATTTTAGTATTTAATTGACATTTTCTACTATCTAGCTTTTTTGGTTTTCTTTTTTGAGCATTTTTTAAAAAAATTTGGGGTGGTTGGCGGGGCGGATATTTTCAACCAAACGATTGAAAATATGTGCATTACTTTTGTCACTAATCGGACTGAAGCGATCCTGAAGCCATGACGGAAGCCATTTTAATATTTAATTGACATTTTCTACCATCTAGCTTTTTTGTAATGCTGTTTTAATACCATTTTTAAAAAATTTTTGGGGTGGCTCGCGGGGCGGGTATTTTCAACCAAACGATTGAAAATATGTGCATTACTTTTGTCACCAATCGGACTGAAGCCATGACGGAAGCCATTTTAATATTTAATTGACATTTTCTACCATCTAGCTTTTTTGGTTTTCTTTTTTGAGCATTTTTTACAAAAAATTTGGGTTGGTTGGCGGGGCGGATATTTTCAACCAAAGATTGAAAATATGTGCATTACTTTTGTCACTAATCGGACTGAAGCCATCCTGAAGCCATGACGGAAGCCATTTTAATATTTAATTGACATTTCCCACCATCTAGCTTTTTTGTAATGCTGTTTTAATACCATTTTTACAAAAATTTTGGGGTGGCTGGCGGGGTGGGTATTTTCGACCAAACGATTGAAAATATGTGCATTACTTTTGTCACCAATCGGACTGAAGCCATCATGAAGCCATGACGGAAGCCATTTTAATATTTAATTGACATTTTCTACCATCTAGCTTTTTTTGTAATGCAGTTTTAATACCATTTTTACAAAAAATTTGGGGTGGTTGGCGGGGCGGATATTTTCAACCAAAGATTGAAACTATGTGCATTACTTTTGTCACTAATCGGACTGAAGCCATCCTGAAGCCATGACGAAAGCCATTTTAATATTTAATTGACATTTCCTACCATCTAGCTTTTTTGCAATGCTGTTTTAATACCATTTTTACAAAAATTTTGGGGTGGCTGGCGGGGTGGGTATTTTCGACCAAACGATTGAAAATATGTGCATTACTTTTGTCACCAATCGGACTGAAGCCATCATGAAGCCATGACGGAAGCCATTTTAATATTTAATTGACATTTTCTACCATCTAGCTTTTTTGGTTTTCTTTTTTGAGCATTTTTTACAAAAAATTTGGGGTGGGTGGCGGGGCGGATATTTTCAACCAAACGATTGAAAATATGTGCATTACTTTTGTCAATAATCAGACTGAAGCCACCCTGAAGCCATGACGGAAGCCATTTTAATATTTAATTGACATTTTCTACCATCTAGCTTTTTTGTAATGCTGTTTTAATACCATTTTTACAAAAATTTTGGGGTGGCTGGCGGGGCGGGTATTTTCAACCAAACGATTGAAAATATGTGCATTACTTTTGTCACCAACCGGACTGATGCCATCATGAAGCCATGACGGAAGCCATTTTAATATTTAATTGACATTTTCTACCATCTAGCTTTTTTGATTTTCTTTTTTGAGCATTTTTTACAAAAAATTTGGGGTGGTTGGCGGGGCGGATATTTTCAACCAAACGATAGAAAATATGTGCATTACTTTTGTCACTAATCAGACTGAAGCCATCCTGAAGCCATGACGGAAGCCATTTTAATATTTAATTGACATTTTCTACCATCTAGCTTTTTTGGTTTTCTTTTTTGAGCATTTTTTACAAAAAATTTGGGGTGGTTGGCGGGGCGGATATTTTCAACCAAACGATTGAAAATATGTGCATTACTTTTGTCACAAATCGGACTGAAGCCATCCCGAAGCCATGACGGAAGCCATTTTAATATTTAATTGACATTTTCTACCATCTAGCTTTTTTGTAATGCTGTTTTAATACCATTTTTACAAAAATTTTGGGGTGGCTGGTGGGGCGGGTATTTTCAACCAAACGATTGAAAATATGTGCATTACTTTTGTCACCAACCGAACTGAGGCCATCCTGAATCCATGACGGAAGCCATCTTAATATTTAATTGACATTTTCTACCATCTAGCTTTTTTGTAATGCAGTTTTAATACCATTTTTACAAAAAATTTGAGGTGGTTGGGGAGGGATATTTTCAACCAAACGATTGAAAATCTGCACATTACTTTTGTCACCAATCAGACTGAAGCCATCCTGAAGCTATGACGGAAGCCATTTTAATATTTAATTGACATTTTCTACCATCTAGCTTATTTGTATAACTGTATATTGGGGTGGTTGGGGAGGGGTATTTTCAACCAAAGGATTGAAAATCTGTACATTGCTTTTGTCACCAATTGGACTGAAGCCATTCTGAAGCCTAGACTAAAGCCATTTTAATATTCAATTGACATTTTCTACCGTCTAGCATTTTTGTAATACTGTTTTAATACCATTTTTACAAAAATTTTGGGGTGGTTGGGGAGGAGTATTTTCAACTAAACGATTGAAAATCTGTACATTACTTTTGTCACCAATCGGACTGAAGCCACGACGGAAGCCATTTTAATATTCAATTGACATTTTCTACCATCTAGCTTTTATGTAATACTGTTTTAATACCATTTTACAAAAATTTTGGGGTGGTTGGGGAGGGGTATTTTCAACCAAACGATTCAAAATCTGTACATTACTTTTGTCACCAATCGGACTAAAGCCAAGACGGAAGCCATTTTAATGTTCAATTGAGATTTTCCACCATCTAGCTTTTTTGTATTACTGTTTTAGTACCATTTTTACGAAAATTCTGGGGTGGTTGGGGAAGATTGTTTTTAACCAAACGATTGAAAATCTTTACATTACCTTTGTCTTCAAATGGGCTGAAACCATCCCGACCCCAGGCTGTCAGTAACCTTGAATACAGATTTATCTTATCCCCATTTTAATTGAAAGAATATGTTCATATTCTGCTATTGTACATCTCGAATTGTTTGAATAGGTCTTTTAGGAAAACAATTCTATTTTGCTACTTTTAATAAAATCGAGTTTGTTTTTTTTACAAAATAATTTCTTTCTTTTTTTTTTATCCTGTATGAAGTTTTAAGCCAGTAAAAAGAACGAGAATCGTTTGAGTCACACGATTTTGACAAGTAATTCCTCTGATTTTCTGTAATACAATGGGAATCTCTTTATTACGAAAGTTAAAACTCTCCCACAACACTATGTCCCAAAACACTATGGATTTTAGAGGGTTGCTTATGGTAGTGTCCCAAAACCCTGTCCCAAACAAAATATCAAAACTGTCCCAAAGCCTATCCCACAACACTACGTCCTAAACAAAAGATAAAAACTGTCCCAAAGCCAGTTCCACAACACTATGTCCCAAAACACTGTGAATTTTAGAGGGTTGCTTATGGTAGTGTCCCAAAACAATGTCCCAAACAAAAGATCAAAACTGTCTCAAAGCCTGTCCCACAACACTACTTCCTAAACAAAAGATAAAAACTGTCCCAAAGCCTGTTCCACAACACTATGTCCCAAAACACTATGAATTTTAGAGGGTTACTTATGGTGGATAAGCCTCATAAGATTTTATTTCCTTTGAAATATAGAATAATTTATTTGTAGAACCCCTCCAAAGGTTCATGTTTGGTTAAACAACAAGCACAGTTTTTTTTTAACAGGATTCCATATTACAGTTCTAATGGAATTAACAACACAGACACACTAGTCATCTCATGGCAGAACTTTGATGGCGACATATTTAGAAAAAACTTGAATTTACTGACAATACAAAAGTTCCACAACGATTCTTTCAAGGCAAGGTTCCAAAAGGTGTCATCCTTGGTGTACCCCTATTTGTAAACCTTAATGTCATAGTAAACACTTTAGCCTACACTCTTTTATTACATCAGTCCTTTTAAAAGCAATTAGCAATAGTTAGAATTTAGTGAAGCCATGTTCTTTCTTGGAATAATTAAAGAGTATTATTTAAAAAGCATAAATTTATCAAGATAACCAAAATATAAGAACTAAACATAATATTAAATTAAATTTCATAACTAGTCAGGAAGGGGTGTCTCAAAATAGCATAGTGGTTCTCATCCTTCTACTTGCTATAATAATGAAAAAGAAAACCTATACAAAAGAACAAATCGCTTAAAAATATAGTAATAATAATAACTGGATTAATAATATTAAATAATAACTGGAGCTTAAGAGACAGTTGGGCTGGAAATTTCTAAGGTTGCATCATGGGTACTACTACTGCATTGTGCTACTACTTACATTGAACTACTACTACTACTAACAACAACCCACCATCCAAGGCCAACACAGCTACGCGCACTCCTTCTGCAACCCAATCTAATTAAAGCCTCCGTCGTTACGACCTCCCAAGAAGTTCAAATTTTCCTTAAATCCTTCCTTATTACTCTCTTATTACTCCTCCCACCCAATTACTCCCTTCTTCCACCCCATAATAATGCTTCTTCACTTAGTTCAAGATTTTAGATAATTTTTTAATGTAAATATGAAAATTATTTAGTTAATGTAGGCTATTTGCCACCCATGGATAATGCAACGGGTCTTAGTCTTCCCAAAGTAATTTTTTCCATCATTTTAGGTTCACCAGTATTAGGTTTTTGCCCCCCCCCTTCTCTTATCTCATTATCCCCCCCCCCTCCTCCTCATTATGATGAAAAAAAATATAACTGCAACACAAGAGCAAAAACATATAAAACATCTATAGAGCTTAATAGCTTCTTAAAATGGGATTTCCAAAGTATTCCCAAGAATTTCCCATTGCTGTAGATTCCATAAATTTCTAAACTATAACTGGTAAATAATACCTTATAATCAATAATATAAAAAACAAAATATTGCAAATAAAAACAAAACATTACGAATAAATATTAATGATTGTAATAATAAAGCTTTTAAAATATGTTTGAGTCATTCAAATGCCAAATCAATATAGTTAATGGAAAACATTAAAAATCAAGATACAGCACAGATTTTGATTTTAAGGTAGCCTACACCCGGCAAAAATAATCTTGAGGTTATTTTTGGGAGAGCATGCAAAAGGAACACTTAAACACATCTAAACAGGAAGCTGGAGAAAGTGGCTTATAAAAAACATAGACAAATGCTCAAAAATTTTCTACCTATTAGCATTAGCCCTTACTTTTTTTAGGAAACATTCAAGAGAGAAGATAGTTGACCCTGAAAGTGGCCTTTAAAATTAGGTGGCCTCGATAGATTTGACTTCTTTAAAAATGAAACCTGTTGGCTAGTGATTACATTTGCTTTGCAGTTGGGGCTTTTTGATTACAGTATACAAAGCTTGTGATAAACCACCAGCAGTGGAGCAATGGCGTCTTCAGGGGTGGGGAGTTTCTATCCTTTTTAAGACCCAAGAAACATGAGAAAATGAATTTAATAAAATGGTAAAATTACCTGCAGTTTCTGCTAATGGAATATTTCTTTTCTTTAACAAAATTTCCTCTTTTTTAGCTTTTCTTAATTCTACTGTCTCTTCATTTCGTCTTCTTCGCATTTCCTAAAATAATACAAAGGCATATATAAAATACAAGATATAATAATAGCACTTGCTTGAGTGTTTGTTACAAGAAATGTAAGAAAAGGCAAAAAATATGTGCTTTTTGGTCATATGATAGCTAAAGATATGCTAAGACCCTCTACACAGCTGGGTAAGAACTTCTATAACTAGATCCTAAGCATGCGCCTAAAAATTACAATTTTTCCTGCATGAACTGGTTTATCCAAGTCCAAAGGCGCTCTATAAACTTTTCTTGACTGTCTACCCAGCACAGCATAAGTATATACACGAACAGTAGCAAGAACTATACTCTCCATTAAAGATTTTTGAAACATCTGTCTAGACCTCTCTTCATGACTCCACCTCTTTGTGCATGCGCAATGGCAAATGTTTAGCGCATTACGACGGCTTATGCTGTGATCTGACTGAGCGCCAAGAAGCAACTTCCCAGTCAGTGCACTATGATGTGTGTCATTTTTGAACAAAATTTTTGCTACTGTTTATATATACTTATACTGTGCCACACAGGTAACTGTGGAGGGAGATGTTGTCTAGTACTTCCTCCCCTGAAATCTAAAAAGCTACATAAAAAATTATGCTTTTGATTATTCAACAGATAAAAGACCTAAAAATAACTTTTTCTACAGTTCACAATTAAAATATAAAAATTATAGCCTAATTTATTCTACAGTAGCCAAGCTGCTTATACTACTTCCTCAGGATTATAGGATTTATGACACAATTGACCAAAAATATTGACTAATTAAGTTAAGCTGCTTATTATTTAATTTAAATTACTTATAACTTTAATATAATTACTAATTTTTTCCCTATGTCCCACTAGAATAAGGTATAGGAATGGGACAAGGAATCATGGGGGAATGAGACTATGAGTCACAATTTTTTTTACCCATGAGGGTTTTCAAGACTGTTTAAAATATATCCAATTGTTTCTTGTAAGTTCAATAGCATTAAAATCCATTAAGACTGCGTTGTAAGTATTTTTGAAGACCACACTGCCTTACCATGATGTTCAAATAACAGTTTAATAGAGACAAATTCTTTTATTTCACAGTGAAATGACAACAAAAAATCTTCTGATGACGGCCTTGTAGCCTATATGTGACCAAGATATACAGAGCTTTATTGCTGTTTCACTGTCAAATAAAAAGATTTGTCCCCATTGAACTGTTATTTGTAAAACTGCTATAATTATTAAATGAATCGCTGCTAGACAAGATGATATTAATAAAGGACAATAACAGAAAAGTAATACAGGTGTTTTTTGGTGTGTTTGGGTTTTTTCCTATTTTTTTTTTTTTTTTTTTTTACCTGGGTGATAGTGAAGGACAACCTATGTACTTGGGCGCTCTATTTGCAAGTTCATCACCACAGCTAGGTTAGCTTTCTATTTGATATTCGTGACTAGTAGAGAGCTGATAGAGAGACAAGGGTAGACTTGGAAAGCAAATCCAGGGCACTAGTAAAAAATATGCCTAGCTAGTGTTTTAGTATAAAACTTAAACTATTAATAGACAGACTTAACTTAAATAGAAAACAATACTAAAACTTAAACTTTATTTAAACACTTTTGTACTACTTGAAACAAAGAACTAAGGAAGAATAATATAAATTCTGGAAAGCCAGCTTTTTCTATCTACAGAAAAGACAATTTCCAGCTATGAAGCCAATTCTGAAGTTAATCTATGATGCTAACACTACCAAACCACCTCCGTTTTAAACGTGTCTGTGAAGTATTTTTAGAGTCAAAAAGAAAGTTCATTGTTAAACTGGAATTAATTTGCAAAAGTTATACAAAAAACAACACACAAAAATATTGATTTTTTTGTGTACAGTAGAAATATGAAGTCTTTAGGGTGCTTTTTTACTGTATAAAAATGAAAGCACTTTAGGATGTCTG
Source organism: Artemia sp. Qi Xiang Cuo (assembly GCF_049724085.1). Taxonomy (NCBI): domain Eukaryota; kingdom Metazoa; phylum Arthropoda; class Branchiopoda; order Anostraca; family Artemiidae; genus Artemia; species Artemia sp. Qi Xiang Cuo. Next base: position 59,875,339 of record NC_142810.1, read on the forward strand.
TATATGGTTTGAATTTGCTAGAATTTGCAAAACTTCTGCAAATTAAGCCCAGTTCAACAATTGACTCCTTTTTTGGTTCTAAAAATAGCATTTAACTTTAAAGAAAGATTTAGAATGGAGCTGAAGATCACAGAATAACTTTAAAATTCGTTATCATATCATGGCCCAAAATTGCCTGTTTTATAAACAGAAATACTTGACTTTTGAAGGTCTATATTATGGTTCATCAGTTCTTTGTTTCAAGCAATACTAAAGCATGTGTCTACAGTTTAAAGTTTTATATTACTATCTATTGGTATTATGGTTGGTGAGGTTGGTTATGATTTCTTCAAATTGTTAGTGAGATTGGCAATAATTTTCGCAAATTAAGCCCAGCCCAACAATAGACTTCCTTTTTTATTCTGAAAATGGTATTTTATGATTACTGTATAAACAGGTACGAAATGAAGCTGTTTGGTAGTGTTAAGATCACAGATTAACTTCAGAGCTTGCACCATAACTAGAAATTACCTGCTCTAAAGATACAAATAACTGGCTTCCTGGAGTTTATATAATAGTTCATTATTTTTTTTTTTGCAAGTAATACTAAAGCATGTATCTAAAGTTTAAGCTTTATACTGATTAAATAAAAAAAACAAGTTTTTTTAACTGAAAGTAAGGAGCGACATTAAAACTTAACACGAACAGAAATTATTCCGTATGTGAAAGGGGCTGTCCCCTCCTCAATGCCTCGCTCTTGACGCTAAAGCTTTTTATTGTTTAAAAAAATAAATTTGAGAGAAAGAGTCAAGCTTTAGCGTAAAAATTTTTCGAATTAATACAGATTTTGATTTTGGCTCACCATAGGCTACATGAATAATTAAAACAAAATTTGCATATTAATTTTGCCGTTTTTTGGTTAAATGGCTTTCTCTAAAGTTGTTTAATTTTATTTACGAACGTTTTCATTAGTAATAAATATAAGTAACTTACGAATTAACTTACGTAAGGAACTTCTATATTTGTATTTTTTTACTACGTATATTAGGGGTTCGCCCCCTAGTCAGTACCTCGCTCTTTACGCTAAAGTTCAAATTTTGTTCCAATTCTTTAAGAATGACTTCTTAATCACAAAGGTCTTTAATTAGAATAAATAGTTCTTATGAAAGTACTAAAAAGAACTTTAGCGTAAAGAGAAAGGTATTGACTAGGGGGCAAACCCAACCATATAATTTCGACGTAATAATTTCTGTTCGTTTTGAGTTTTGATCTTACTTTCAGTAGAAAGAATCCTTGTTTTTTTATTTAATATCTGATCGTTTTTTTTTCAATAATGCTGGGAAATCCAGCCCTTCATAGCAATGTCCCTTCCCCCATGAAAACTTTCTCCCATGTATCCCCCAACCCCCCTCCCACTACCAGAAAAAATCCCCCCCATGAAAACGTCTGTATACTTCCCAATAACCTATGTTATATGTAAACATTGGGCAAAGTTCATAGCTTGCAGCCCTTCCCCCGGGGACTGTGGGGGATTAATCATCCTCAAAGACATAGTTATTATATTTTTCGACCTTGCTGAACAAAATGGCTATTTCAAAATTTTGATCGGGTGACTTTGGGAAAAAATGAGCGTGGGAGGGGGCCTAGTTGCCCTCCATTTTTTTTTTTTTTGTCACTTAAAAAGGGCACTAGAAATTTTAATTTCCGTTCGAATGACCCTTCCCGCGATCTTCTAGGACCACAAGGTCTATACGATCACCCCTGGGGAAAAGAAAAAAAAACACATAAACACGCATCCGTTATCTTTCTTCTGGCAAAAAATACAAAATTCCACATTTTTGCAGATATGAGCTTAAAACCTCTACAGTAGTGTTCTCCGACACGCTGGATCTGATGGTGCGATTTTCATTAGGGTTCTATGACTTTTAGGGGTTGTTTCCCCCTTTTTTCGAAAATAAGGCAAATTTTCTCAGGCGCGTAACTTTTGATGGGTAAGACTAAATTTGATGAAACTTGTATAGTAGGGTCCTTGATAAACTTATATAGTAGGGCCTTGATAAACTTCTATAGTAGGGTCCTCTGATACGCTGAATCTGATGGTGTGAGTTTCATTAAAGTTCTACGACTTTTAAGGGTTGTTTCCCCCTTTTTTCGAAAATAATGCAAGTTTTCTCAGGCACGGAACTTTTGGTGGGTAAGAGTTAACCAGATGAAACTTATATATTTAAAATCAGCATAAAAATCTGATTCTTGCGATGTATCTATTGGCATCAAAATTTCGTTTTTTAGAGTTTTGGTGATATTGAGCCAGGTTGCTCCTTATTTACAGTTTGTTACCACAAACTGTTTGATATATATTGATATAATGGTAAGTGAAATTGCTTATAACTTCATCAAATTATTGGTGAGGTTGGTGATAACTTTTGGAAAATCATCCCAATTCAACAAAAAACTTTCTTTTTTATTCTAAAAATGATATTTTATGACTACTTTATATACAGGTCTGAAATGAAGCTGTTTGATTAAGATCACAAATTAACTTCAGAGCTTGCATTATAGCTAGAAATTATCTGCTCTAAAGACAAAAATAACTGGATTCCTGGAGTTTATATTATGACTCATTAATTCTTTGTTGCTAGTAACACTAAAGCAAATGTCTACAGTTTAAAGTTTCATAATACTACAGATAGGCCTAATAATTGGCTGGGGAAACCAATTGCACCATGAACCATTGGCACAAATAGATACCATTGGTTGGTGAAACAAATGATGTGCCTTGTTGATCAGTCTGTCATTGGTAGTTGCTGTTAAATAATTCTAACAGCAACTTGATCTTTTTTCTTCCTTGGGTTTTTAATAAACTTTGAATTCTATACTGTAAGTTCTAGGGACTTTTTTATTCTAGATTAGGGACTTTTTGCTAACTTGAAAATTAGTTGAGTTAGGTGAATGAAATTTTAAGGAATAAACCCAGGGACTAAAATATACCCTTGGAATATATTACCAAACTAGTACATCAACCCTTTTCTTAATTCTTGGGCTGTCTAAAGCTAAGACCTGTCAAAATTCGGACTAAAACTTATATTTTTTTTAGTTTTAATATCTTTTTGATTGGCTTGAGGTCTTGAAAATACAATTCCTGTTATTTCATTGGAATTTTAAACCATATCAAGGGTTATTTCCTAAATTTCAGAAATAGATCCAGCCCAAGGATCTTTAAAACTATAAATCGGGATTGGAAAAAGGTGTGGGACTCAAAAAATTTCCTTGTACCTCATTTGAACAGACAGAAAAAGTCTGTTCATATGAGCAGATTCACTTATATAATTTATTTGCAAGGTTTCACTTTTGTAATTTAAAGATTGTAAAACATCATCAAAGGTAAATGCCCTTTGGAGGAAGGAGTAGAGATAGGTGCTTCAAAATACCTTCCCAGGAGATCATTAATGCTCTGGATAATTTCCTGAGAGTTTATCCCCTAGCTCAACTACTTCCCTCCAAACCATGATTAGAATATTACAAGCTATGGTGATGACAATATATGGTTCTGAAGCGTGTGCACTACAAAAACGGATAAAGACGTGCTAGATGTTTTCCAGAGAAATTGTCTGTGGATTGCTTTGAATACCCAACTGACTGAACAGATTGTAAACAGTAGGCTGTACAAAAGTGTGGTTCAATCTCACTTTCTAGGGTTATAATGAAAGAAAGGTTGAGATGGCTAAGGCACATTCTGCAGATAAAGGATGACAGATTGCCAAAAATTGTCCTTTTTGGCCAGCCGTCTAGGGCTAAACGGAAAGCAGGTTGTCCTTGGTTGAAGTGGGAGGGTGTTGTAAAGAAATATTTAAGGGAAATAGGAACTTCCTGGAAGGGTGTAAAGAGGAAGGCTTTGAATAGATTAGGATGGAGGAGGAACATGCATAGCTGTGTTGGTCTTGGGCAGCTTGGTGCTGCAGTGAGTTGTTAGTGGTAGAAGTAGTAGCTCAACTACTCTCAAAGATAGCTAAAAGCCCCTAAATTTGAATTTTACCATAAATTACAATGAATTTTACCACAATATCAATATCATGGTGGGTCAAGAACTATTGAAAATCTTACAGATTATTCTGCTATTCTCTTTTAGCTAGGTAATTATTTTTCAGTTCTTAAAACAATATTTTCATGTTTTATGTATAGTTTTTGTGTTTTCAGTAAACCACTAGCTATGCATAATCCAACAAACATAGAATGGAGGAGGAGAACAGGTAAGTAGATTTAGGGATTTGTAAAGGTGTCATCAGCAAAATAGGGCGGATGATCCAGATTTGGACAACGGCCTCTGTAAGTTGGGTGTGCGGCGGTATGCTCTGACAAATCACTCAGGGGTTGGCATCCCTGCCTGCAGAGCTTGAGAGTGGTAGGCCTGTTGGTTTCTGGACCAAAAATCAGGGACTGGCGTCCCTCCTCTTAGCCAAGCCAAAGAGACCGATTGGGCGTTGGCCTAGCAAACTATCCCTGTAAAGCAATGACCGCTAACAAAACGTCAACGTTAAGCTTGGACCCGAACCTCTAAATCGGATGACAACCCATGCAAGCCCCTAGACCAGATTTTTGAATGCAAATAAACCATTTAAGATTTGCATATGGAATGTTAGAACCATGTAGGCCATGTAGAACCATGTAGAACCATGAAGAGAATGTTAGAACCATGTCAAAAACAGAGCACGTCCTTTGCAAATGAGAGAAGTTTGGACTTGAAATAGTCACCATTACGGAAGCAAGGTGGAAAGGATGCGACGAGAAGAAAATCAGTGGCGACCGTACGATATTTAAAGTGTTATACAGCGGAAAAACTGAAAGTCACTCTGCCAGAGTACAGCAATATTAGGTCCAAAGGCCATCTGCTCTTGGAAAACGGTCAATAAAAGAATACTGTATGCAAGATTTGTTTCTAACCACGCAAAATTGTCATTGGTTGTGTGCTACGTACCCACAATTGATAATGATGGCACCCTTAAAGATGAGTTCTACAACAACCTCCAGTCTGTGAACGATTCAATCCCACCCCACAACGTCACCTTTATTGCAGGCGACCTCAACGCAAAGGTTGGCCAAGACAGATCCTACTGTCCTGAAGTGATTGGCAACCAGGGACTTGGAATCATAAACGAAAATGGAGCTTGACTTGTCAGCTTTGCTATGGGGAACGATTTGTTGATCGGCGGTATGCTCTTTCAGCATAAAAATATCCACAAATACACTTGGCCATCCCCAGATGGCACTGTCAAAAACAAAATTGACCATTTCCTGATCCGCCAGAGATGGCAAACAAGCCTAAAAGATGCTCAAAGTTTCTGAAGCGCTGACGTTGGTTCAGACCACGAACTAGTAGTCACCACACTGAAATTGAAGCTGAAGTCTAATAATTGGAAGCAGAAAAAGGACATACCCAGAAGCTTTGACGTGGACAAACTAAATGACAAAGGCATCCAATAACTGTCTGGCATCAAACTGTCCAATAAATTTGAAGCCCTATATAACCTACCAGAAGAGGTCAAAGAAGCTTGGGAGACGATCCGCAAAAGCTATACGGATATGGCCAAAGAAAACCTTGGGTTTAGAAAGCCGGCTAAGCAACAGTGGATATCTACCAAGACCTGGGATCTCAAACAAAATTACAAGAAACTGAAGTCGAGCTCCGTTGGGGAAAGTGGTCACTCACAGGTGACCAAGAGCTTGGCCTATAAAGAAGCTGATAGAAATATAAAGAAAAGTACCAGATCCGACAGACTGCAATACATGAACAAAAAGGCCAGACAAACCAGAGAAGCAGCAAGCAGTGGAGACACACAAACTGTATATTACCTTACCAAAAAATTAGTGGGCAAATTAACTATCCAAGAATGGCCAGAATGGCCAAAGATGAAAATGGATGGCTCCTGACAAATGCAGAAGAATAAAAAGAACAATGGGCGAGTTATTTTGAAGCCCTACTTAATTGCCCAATGCCAGTGATCCTGAAAGATATACCAGACCAACCTCTCTTCAGTCTTCACATCAGTGACGAAAAGCCGACGAGATATTCTCAGCAACTAAAAAACTTAAGAATGGGAAGGCCAATGGTAGAGACCGCATTTCAGTTGAAATGATCAAGTTCAGCCTGCGTCAACCCCTGGCCATCTTTCTATCCTTCTTCTTGCTCCTCTGGCAGACTGAAAAGTTCCTCAAAGACTGGGGAACAGGAACCTTAGTCAAACTCTTCAAGAAAGGAGACAAAATAGAATGCGGCAACTATAGAGGAATCGATCTTCTTTTGATCCCTGCAAAGCTCTTCACAACAATATTAGGAAGACTCCAAGCAGCCCTTGATCCTAACTTACGTGAAGAACAGGATGGATTTCGGCCAAAACGATCTTGTGCTGACCTTATTCTTACTCTATGTACCATGCTGGAGAAATCTAACAAATGGAGACAATGCTTGTATATACTCTTTGTGGGCTTTAAAAAAGTGATTGATTCAATAGATTGTCAAACCCTGTGGAGAGTATTGTAGTTTTACAGCATTCCCGAGAAGCTAATCTGTCTAAGGCTGTGTCTTCATTATGGCTTTTTCAGGCAAAGTTGCCTGTGCTTTTTTACTTTTTCAGGCAGGCTTGGTCTCCACTACTACTTTTTAAGGCTCAAAGAGGCAAATCAGGTGCATTTGAAGTGGCTTTTTTTCAGAAAAATATGTTGCATAATTATCAAAACTGTTTTTACCCAACCCTATTTGCCTGAAAAGGCCATAATAAAGACAGGGCTTAACAGTTGCCATGTACAAAGAGACGGAATGTTGTGTTAAAACATCAGACGGCAACACACACTACTTCAAGGTGATGACTAAGGCTGCGTCCTTTCACGTCTCCTCTTTGTCCTAGTTGTAAACTACATCTTTAGACAGATAAATGGGCATGGAATCCAGATTGCAGGAAAACTTATTCTCCCAAAGACAAAAGCTATGTCAACCAACAGTTTACCCGGGAATCCAGCTAGGAGGACAGGACATAAAAAAGGTGGCAGACTTCAAGTACTTAAGGAGTAAAGTCACTTCCAGTGGCAACTCTGAAAAAGAATTGCATACCAGGATAGCCTTGGCCAACGCATCACTTCAGAGACTTTTACCAGTCTGGAAATCCACCATATACTTGCTGAAGTTGAAACTCAGGATGTTCCAGAGCAATATACTGTATGTCCTCAGTTACACTATGGAATGCCTTAAGCTAACTGCAGAACTTTGAGAATGACTGCCTTTGCCAAATCCTTAGAATCAGTTGGAGAAACCATGTCAGCAACAAAGAGATCCGCACCTGCACAGGGCAGCCAGATATTGCAACCATTGTACAACAGCATAGATGGCAATACCTTGGACACATCCTCCACATGCCAGATTCCAAAATTACTCCTCCACTGGCAACTGGAAGGCAGCCATCGCCAAGGAAGACCAAAGAACACACTCCATAGGACATATGAACGTGACAGAAAAGCCCTCCAGACGGGTCTCATCCCAGAGTGGGAAGACACATGCGCAGCAGCTCACATGAGGGAAGATTGGAGGCTACTCACTTATGCCCTCCGTGCCCCCGGAGGCACTGGAGGAACTAAGGTCTAAGGTAAAGGAGTCATTGTCCAAAAAACATACCTGGTGAAGTGTCTTGTGATTGCTCCAATATCACTTTAATAACAGTGCTGCTCAAATAGTTTAAGTGATTGTGGTTCTTCAATAAACTTTTGCAAACCTATTACCTCCCAATACAATAGAATACAATTTGCAACCCAATAAAGTTGGGCTTATAAAGGTACCAATAATTTCACAGTTTTTGTAAAAAAGCAGTTTGACATGCCTATTCTTTTTACTTTATTTCATTGTTTCTCTTCAACTTTTTTAATGTGTAAATGTATAAAATATTATTCAGATAGTGGAAGCAAAAAATTGCCTAAAGTATAGGGATGAAATTGGATAATCATATGGAGTGTAATTGTGTGATCTAGGTCTTTATTATATAATGGGTGATATAATAGTGTGATATGGGTCTCTCTATAAACGCCACCTAGAATGGCCCAGTTTGTCTCAGCTTTAATGGTCCAGCAAAGATTTCTTTGTTGTTTGCCATTAAAGTGTTGTCAACATTTGGCCATTTCAAAGTTCATCTACCAGTTTAATCCACTTTAAAAAAAATTTTAGCTTTGACTATCCTTTGTCTGAAGGAACATTTTTAGTTGGTCCAGAATTACATCAGACAAGAAAATCGACACTTGGAACATAGTTTTGTCAATATAATTTTAGCTGCCATTTTAACTTAATTTTATCAACAAAAAGCCAATGTGTCTACATTTTAGAGAAGATCAGATATATGTGCTTGATGTATTTTGGTGCTGCTCCCAACCTTTAGTAGACTAAGGCTTCAAGAGATGGTGTTCCAAGTCACCACTAAGCACAGTTATCCCGTTTTGAAGGAAAATTTCGACAGTGGTTCCAAACTTGCACTGCTGAATCATTGGTGCCTTTACCCTATGGCTCCTTGCTTTAATGTAATGCACTCCAATCTGGTAAACATAATCAACACCAGCAGTATTTCCTTGCTGGAAATCTTCTTTCAGCAGTGTCTGAAGAAAGAGATCTTTGAGTCATTGTTGATGACAGATAGACTTTCAGCACCCATGTTAAGACTGTGTTCCAAGAGATGGCTTCAAGAGATGGTGTTCCAAGTCACCACTAAGCACAGTTATCCCGTTTTGAAGGAAAATTTCGACAGTGGTTCCAAACTTGCACTGCTGAATCATTGGTGCCTTTACCCTATGGCTCCTTGCTTTAATGTAATGCACTCCAATCTGGTAAACATAATCAACACCAGCAGTATTTCCTTGCTGGAAATCTTCTTTCAGCAGTGTCTGAAGAAAGAGATCTTTGAGTCATTGTTGATGACAGATAGACTTTCAGCACCCATGTTAAGACTGTGTCATCATCTGTCTTTCAATCCCTTGCCATTATCAAAAGGACAAAAAGCTGGCATCCAAGAGTTTTCATGAAATTGTGTAAGGAAGTGGTTTGAAACTGGAATGTCTTTGGCATCCCCCTTTTCTTAAGTCAAAGAAGTCCTGGAAAAAGTGCCATGCAGAGCACCTAAGATGACCAGTAAATTACAGCAAATACCTTATGAAGAATGTCAGCATCATCTTAAATTCCCCACACTTACATATAGAAGAAAACAAAGAGATATGATTCTTGCCCATAAAATTGTATCTAAAAATACCCCTCCTTCTCTATTTGGCCACCCCTCACATCACTTGACATGGGGACATTCAAATGAACTTTCAAAGCAATGCTGTTCCACTAGAGAAAGAAGCCACTTCTTCAGCCAGAGAGGTGTTAGCCTATGAAACCAGCTTTCAGAAGACACTGTATCTGCTGAATCAACTCAGACATTTAAGTGCAAAATTGACAAACACTCACTGCATCAAGAGTTTGTCCAACTGGAAAATAGCTGATCCTCAACAGATAGCTGGGGCAGGGGTATCCTCAACCAGGAATTAATAAAAAACCAGACAAGATGATCACTTCCACAAATGTCATCATAGAGCAAAACAAGGATTAAAATCCTTGTTATGAATCATTGGCTCTAGTTTTGAAAATGCATTTCCCATTATTTTAGCAGAGTCTTAAACTATATCAAGCCTTTTTTCCTTAAATTCACAGAAATAATTTTTAAATAGGTAGAACCTTATAAATTAGGATTGAGCAGAGGTATGAGAGCTTTAAAAAAAAGCCTTACTAATTTGAGCAGTAGTCTACACCTAGTTGTAAACGATTCATTTTCATAAAACAAAGAATGTAAACTGAATATATAGTGGTTGGCCACTTCTGAAGGAAACATGCTAAAAAAACAGAAATAGTACCATTAGATTCCTGATGGTCCCAGGCATAGCCCTAGGGTAAATAAAAACAAGATGGAAGCACTCAAACAATGAACTCTTAATTTATAACATGCAAGATGTTGCTATTAATCAGGTTACCATATTTACTTCGACTGTGAGGCCTATCTGTTTTTATTTAATCATTTAAAATAATATAAAGAAAGAATGGCTAGGGCACACTCTGTGGATGAAGGATGACAGATCGCCAAAGATTGTCCTTTTTGGGCAACCATCTAGGGCTAAGCAGAAAGCAAGTTGTCCTTGTCTGGGGTGGGAGGATGTCATTACCTTAAATCGCATGTCCAGAAAGATAGGGTGGTGATGAGCCTAAAGAAAGATTTAAGGGATATGGGAACTTTGTAAAGAGGGAGGCTTTGAATAGATTAATATGGAGGAAGAGCATGCATAGCTGTGTTGGCCTCAGGTGACTTGGTGTTGCGGTCAGTTCTTAGTAGGAGCAGTATTTTATCTGCATTCCATTGTAATTTACTCAGGCAAAAGTAAATTTCATCAAGTCAATACTGCAGAAATTCATTGAATAAAGAACCTATGATGCATCACAAGATTGAGTAGAATTCTAGCTTAGGGGCTTCTTGCTGTCTTGGAAACTAGTTCACTCAGGTGAATGAATGAATTAGAGGGAGTGGTGTTCTTTTACTAGGTTATAGTACCAACAATGTGGTGCCAAGTCTGGTAATATGCAGCTTTCAGCATAATTTATCTAGAATGAAAGCGAATACATCACTTGATGCTGTTATTATACTCTTTCATAATTCAGTAATCACTTCTGGGGTAAAATACATCTTGAGCCCTTAAAAGGACCAAAAAGGTTCAAAACAATGTGTAGTCACCAAAAGCTTAAAAATGTTTCCATTTAAAAATTCCTGCAAGTCTGTTTTTAAAATAACATTTTTATATCAAGACAAAGAAAATTAATAATTACCATTGCTGAATCAATGACAAATGGAAATTTTTTCTCAATAGACATTTTTCTTTCTTTTGTGAACCTGTTTTTAAACTTTTGGTTAATATAGACTGTTTTGCCTTTTGGGGCCTCATTAAGGTTTCAAAATATAGATCCCCCAAAAGTGATCATGGAATTGTGAAAGAACATTCCATCAAGAAGTTGTTTTTAACTCCTTGACCATGAGTAATGACGTTGTGAAGTTTTCTTTTGTTTTTCCACAAGGGCCTAAATTAGCTAAAATTTTGCTTTGGGGGGGGGGCGGTTTTGCTATACAGAAAAGCAGTTAAGTTAGATGAATGGAACTTTTAGGAATGAATTCAGGGCTGAAAACATTGCAGGAAGATATTGTCAAATTACTATGTCTACTGTTTTTTTTTTGTTTTTTTTTTTTAGGGGTTAGTAGATTGCACATATGACAGGTCTATACCTATCCAAATGCAGACAAAAAACATTTTACTTTAATTTTGGGTTTTCAATCTCTTTTTTTTTACTTTGGTTTTTGAAAATGTAATTCCTGGTATTTCAGTATTTTCAGCCATATCAAGGGTTTATTTCTTAGATTTAAGAAAGACTTTCAGATCTTTAAAACCTTACCAATTGGGATTGAGCAAAGTTATGAGGCTCAAAACACTTTTCCTGTGCCTTATTTGAGCACAAGATCTATTTTGCAAGGTTTCAGTTTTATAACTTTTTAATTTCTGTTTTAAATTTCAATTCCAGAGCATTTGACAAAAGGGTAAATTTGGGGCAGTTTATATTAATGACCTACAAATAAGGTGAACATACAACTTGATGCCTTTTTTTTATGTTCTGTATATAATCATTGCTCTATTTCCAAATACAAGTTTAACCCTTTTATGGACCCTCAAAGATGATGCCTTTTTTTTTTTCCACTTTATTTGCCACTTGATGCCTTTATGTACCCTTTATGTACAACTTGATGCCTTTTTTATGTTCTGGATCTAATCATTGCTCTATTTGCAAACAAAAGTTTAACCCCTTTATGTACCCTCAAAGATGATACCTTTTTCTCTTACTTTAGATACTGGTGATACTGATTAGATACTCTTGTTTATACTGGTTTACCTGTAAATTGAATAAACTGTGATGAAATTGAGAACCAGAAAAAACATGGGAAAAAATAATTTGGGCTATATATTTAAAGAGGGGGGCTAGGGATAAAGTATAGTGGAGCTGCAGTTGAAATATTTTCACTACAATTATTCGGCATATATTGAAGTTGAACTACTGTTTTTAACCCTTTATAGCCTATAGCCAAAAATGAGAGGAAAGGGTATCATCTTTAAGAGTCTGTAATGGGCTTAAAATTGAAATTCTAGATGAGCCACTTTTTGCTATCTTAGAAAACGATTAGGTTAGGAAAATGAAACTTTCAGTAATGAACCCTGTGCTGAAAACATACTACAGGAAGGTATTGCCAAGCTACTATGTTACCCTCTTCTGATTTCTAAGTCTTAGAAATTTGCCTAGGCTACTTGATAGGTCTATACTATAGGAATTTAAACAAAACAACATTTTACCTTAATTTTCAAGGTTTTTTTCTGGTTTTAGTTTTGAAAATGCAATTACTCGTATTTGAGTAGAATTTTAAGCTGTATCAATTGCTTGTTTTTTTTTTCTAAATTTATCAAATGTATTAGCAGATCTTTAAAACCTCACAAACTGGGATTGAGTAAAGTTATGAGGCGGAAAATTCTTCTTTTTTTTGTACTTCAGTTAAATAGAAGATCTATCAAACAGATCTAAATTTATCAAATGTATTAGCAGATCTATAAAACCTCATAAATTGGGATTAAGCAAAGTTGTGAAGCTGAAAATTCTTTTTTTGTGTACTTCATTTAAGCAGAAGAGCTATCAAAAGTTCATGGTAACAAACTGTAAGTAAGGCTCAATAGTAACCAAAGTGGTAACCAATAGTAACCTGGCTCAATAGTAACCAAAACTCTAAAAACAGAATTTTGATACCAATAGATATATCAAAAGAATTGGCTTTTTATGCTGATTTCAAATATATAAATTTCATTAAGTTTAGTTTTATCCACCAAAGGTTACCAGCCTCGGAAAATTTACCAGATTTTCAAAAAAAGGGGGACACTCCCAAGGAGTGCCCCCCCTAGGAGCCTTAATGAAACATCACACCATCAGATTCATTATATCAGAGAGCCCTACTGTAGAGGTTTCAATCTCAAATCTGCAAAAATGTGGAATTTTGTATTTTTTGTCAGAACAAGGATCATGGACATGTGTTTATTTGTTTTTCCCAAGGGTGATTGTATCAACCCAGTGGTCCTAGAATATCAAGAGAGAGCTCATTAGAATGGAAGTTAAAAGTTCTAGTCCCCTTTTTAAGTGATCAAAAGTTGGAGGGCAACTAGGCCCCCTCCCATGCCCCTTTTTTTCTGAAAATCATCTGATCAAAATTTTGAGATAGCCATTTTGTTCAGCATAGTTGAAAGGCCAAATAACTATGCCTTTGAAGATATCATGACACCCCACAGCCCCCAGGAAAATGTCTTTAAGTTATAAAATTTGCATTTTTTTTTTTTATTTATTTATAAAAGTTGCTATTTGGAAGTATGCATACCTTTTTCAGGTGAGAGGGGAGAATTTTCTGCTGGTGGGATTTTCCATAAGAATAATGTTCCATGGGGAGGGAAGTTTCCAGCGGGTGAATTTTTTGCAGAAAATTCTAAAATAGGGGAATTTGCCAGAATTCCTATGCAAAATTCTTCTTATGTATTGCTTTCTCTTTGCCAACTCAATTCTACACATGGAGATATTGAGGGTAATTGTCCAGTGTAAATTTTCACCAGGATGGAATTGTCTAGAGAATAAATCCATGGGGAGGGGTATTTTTTCATGGAAATGTAGCCAGATTTCCTGGCATTATTTAGAAAAAACAATCAGAAATTAAATTAAAAAAACAAGTTTTTCAACTGAAAGTAAGGAGCAACATTAAAACGCAAAGTGAACAGAAATTATTATGTATAAGAGGGGGGTTGCTCCTCCTCAACCCCTTGCTCTTTATGCTAAAATTTGAATTCTGACCCAATTTTTTAAGAACACCGCCTGAAACCAAAGTACTAAAAAACTTTAGAATAAAGAGAGTGGTTTTGAGGAGGAGCAAACCCCATTATATACCTAACAATTTCTGTTTGTTTTAAGTTTTAGTGTTGCTCCTTACTTTCAGTTTAAAAAACTAGTTTTTTTACTTAATTTTGCAAGAATTCACTTTTAACACACAAAGATTTTTAAAGGTCAGTATCCTCTAGAGAAAAAAATGGAGGTAGGTTCTTCAAAATACCTTCTTGGGACATACTTTAGCCTGTAAACTCATACCCAAAAGTTTCATTTTCCTAACCTAACCCCTTTCCAAGATAGCCAAAAGTAGCTAAAGTAGAATTTTCCCTTCATTTTTATAACACAAAGATTTTTAAACGTCAGTGCCCTCTAGAGAAAGGAATGGAGGTAGGTTCTTCAAGATACTGGTATAAATTTACAACCAGTCCTGGTCATAGAGAGACATGTTAAGAAAACAGTTCTTACTTCTTGATATGCAAAATAATCCTAGTTAACATATTTTCCAGGGGGGCACCTTTATCCTTACTATTTTTGCTGTTTTACAATTTTTTTTTAACACAATTGTGAAAAATAAACATACTTGATTGCATTTATCCATTTTTCAAATATTCTATATATGAAAGTTAAAGACCATCACTGCCATCTATCAAAAAGAAACTAATAGGATTATATTAATAAATTTAGGTTAGGTTTAGTTAGATTGGCTCTTTGGTGTTTGTTTTATAAACAATTTTCAAGACTTGAAGAAAAGACAAAATATTGAAAAATGTTGTTGAAAGACTGGAAAAAACAAGGAAAATAGTGACAATAAAGGTCCTCCCCATGGAAAATATGCCAACTAGGATAATTGGTAAATTTGCAGTGGGCCTTATAATTTAGCTAAGATGAAAGTGAAACATCATTTGATGCCTTTTTTTATGCTCTTTCATAATTCAAGAATTGCTTCTGGGGCTAGTGCATCTTGAGCCCTTAAAGTGGTCCCAAAGGTATTTCATTTTTGTAATCACATAAAGAAGTTATCAACACAAGTTAAGTTATTGAAAAGTGGTTAGAAACATATCATTAGTTTATAAATAAGTTGTTCAAGAGTAACATATTCTAAAAATATTTATTTATGACAATTGAAACCTCATTTATTAGGCAATTCAAATATAAACTGTGTTCCTACCATTTCAAGTGTTTCAAACGCCATTGACAAATATAGCACTGAATTTTGCAATTTGAAACTTTGCTGTCAACAATTCAGGGTATAGGCTATTCCAATTCAGGGAATATATTTGCACATTAAGGGGTGGGGTGGGTAAATCTCCAGTTGACCACATAATTTAGCTAAGATGAAAGTGAAAACATCATTTGATGCTTTTTTATGTTCTTTCATTATTCATATAAAATACCTTAAGGGCTCAAGATGCCCCTTTAAGGGCTCAAGATGCAATTACCCCCAAAAGCAATTATTGAATTATTAAAAAGCATAAAAAAAGCAGTGTTTCCACTCATCTTTTCAAACAATCTGTAAATTCTTGACAATTTTCGGGAGAAAATTGGGATATAGCTTGCAAGATTCAGGAGAAAATTGGGAGATGGATCTCATGATTCAGTAGAATTTTCAGTAAGAATCTTTTTTATTTTATATTAAGTTTTTGGAGGTATTTGAGCAATCTGTAAATAAAGCACCACATTCTAAAAGTTTAGAGTGCAGATTTGCTGGAGCCAGCTGCAATTACGGAAAGAAAATTCATTGATCAACTTTGTCAAACATGACAAAAGGAAGTGGCTAGAATCTTGAAATGTATTTAGTTTTGAAACTAAGTGCAATCATATTTCATTCACTCTAAAGCTGTTTCATTAAGACATTTTTCTTCAACAACCCCTACTTCTTCTTGCCCTTTCAGGCTCAACATGACAGCCTGCTAAGTTCAGGATGGGGACAGAAAATCTGGACAAATTATGGACACCAGGCCTTTGACCATTGAGTCTGAGTTAAGCAGATATTTTTTTTTACCCACCATCCCCTGAGTTACTCACAAACGATAAAGAGAAAACGCAAAGTCGCAGCTCATTAGTATTGACACAACTGAAAAAAAGTATAAAAAATAGCAAAACTTTCAGATACCACACTACATTCATAATCTGTGTCTATTGCATGGCTTTTTATGTGAGCAGCCCACTCTGATCATGCAGTATCTCAGTTGTGCTGGCAGACACTACTACTCCTTTTAGTCTCTTTCTGAGGGGCTGGTCAACCATCAGTGTCTCTGCTTTAACTCTGGCTTGTTTCATTCCAAATTTTGTCTGAATTGTGGAAGCCAAAGTTACTGTTACCAAACAATTCCTTCTGTCTGTCTTTACTTCATTGAGTAAGCTGAACAGTCTTTCTGAAGCTATGTTTCAAAATGGCAAGGAAAACAAGTACTGTACAAACTTTGCTAAGTTGTGTCTCCATAGTGGTCACTCACACTCAAAGTCATTTTCCAGTAATCCACAGCTGTCAGAGTTACTGTTTCATCATTGTTGGCACTATTGGAATGTTCCCGCCACTCTTTGTCAATGGGACTTCTCAACCACCCTGGCAACAAGTATATATGGATCACAGGTGGGTGTGTGACTTAGCTTTTTTGGGTTCAATAAAACTAATTTTAATTTTTTCACTGGCAGTTAATTGTCCCTGTTTTTATCCTTTCTTCACAGTTTTATGTTTTATAATAGACTGACAGGCACTGGTGGACTATATTTGACACTTTCTGCTTACCAAATCTTACTTTATCAGTAACATTCTTATGCAGCATATTTTTCAAGAATGGGATTAACTTGTCAACTAGAAAAAATGGTAAATTGTTTTCAAAATGCTGCAATTTTTGTCTCTGTATCTTGTACTGAATCATTTGATGCAAACCCTTTCAGTTTTACAGAGCAACTGTAGACAAAGTCTAATTTTTGTCATACTTCTTTAAATTTGTAGTAACTTTGGATCATTTTGAACCTACTGAGTCAGCTGGACCCACATAGTGCTAGTTCCCATCTTCTTGGTGCAAGCCAACACCTGTGGTTTGTTTATGAATTGAAAATAATTAGTTAATTACAAACCTTGAAGGTATTTAAATGATCAAAAAGAGAAAATCAATACAATCACTGTAGAATGGATAATGGGCATCAAATGATGTTTCACTTTCATCTTAGCTAAATTATAAGGCCCACTGCAAATTTACCTGATAATTTTGCATATCATGAAGTAAGAACTGTTATAAAGTTTAAACTTACCTCCCATTCACATCAGAAACAAAATTTGCCCCCCCCCCCCTAATGTAGAAATATATACCCTTAATTGGCATATAGGGGGGGGGGGGCTGAAATTCGTTTCTGATTTAAATGATTATTATATTCAAAATCAGCAAAAAAAAAGGCATTGAATGGTGTATTCACTTTATTCCTAACTCAATAATATGATTTGGTATATATTTACCCATACACTTTGGAGCAAACAACCCTCTCAGCCAGTATTTTATGGAATCCAATGGTGGTTCAAAACACCCATTTACAACCAGTCACTGCAAAAAAGATCTGGGAGTCTTGATTGATAACAAGCTTAAATGCAACTTACACACGCAGTCTGCAGTAGCCAAAGCCAATCAAACTCTTGGTGTAATAAAGAGAATGTTCTGCAGTAGATCTCCATCAGTGACTACTAAGCTCCTAAAGGGCCTGATCCAACCAAAATTAGAATTTGGGATGTCTATTGCCACACCAGTTAACAAGCTTGACCAATCAATTCTGGAATCAGTGAAGTGGCAAGCAACAAAAGGGGTTTTCAGAATTTGCCATATTCTACCAGACTCCAGAGGCTCAACATACCTTCTCTCACATACCAATGTAAGAAAGGGGATGTATTGATGACATACAAATTGATCTGCAACCACAATATCATCCCTGACTACCAACAATACTTTAAAGCCCAGTGCCTACTAATGCCCAAAGAACCCAAATTCATTAATACTTTAGCACCCAGAACCCACAGCTCCCAACTTGAAAAATAAATACTAGCATATCCAAGCCTCAATTCATAAAACTAAATATAAATTTATTCTACCTTTAGCACAGCAAATTTATAGTCCATTTCTTCTTTAAATAGTGATTTAAAAAAGTATCATAACTTAAGGTTGCAAATCACAGATGGTACAGGCATACACAAAAGAATTACAGGAGGGGAGATTTGACTTCTGTCAGCAAACACATTTCACAAAGAGACAATTTGCATGTTACAAATATTTGAGATTCAGTGTTGTGATGTCATTCAGTGTTGGTCCTGACAAATTAAGATGCTTGTATTAAATACATGCAGGTTTTGGCCTTGCTTGGGCTTATTATGCCATACACAATGTTTTTATTAAGTGAAAAACAATGTCCTGAGAATTTAACATAAAATGAAATAGGTGCCCCACTGTTAAAGGACTTTGTGACTTTTTTATTTAACAAAACCAGTTGCCCAGCCCCAAGAACCCAAACAAAGATAGATCATATCAAGTTAAAGGAGGGGAGATTTGACTTCTGTCTGCAAATGCATTTCACAGAGACATCAAGTTGCAGGAAAGACCAACTTTGGGTGTTACAAATATTCAAAATATTTCATTCAATGTTGGGTCCCATAGATATATTATTAAATAGACACCAGATTGCATGGGATTTTGCAAGTTTGTGAGTTCCTTACACTTTTTCTTCTTTGCCTCCAGTAAACGCATTAATTTTGATGTTTGATTTCATTGAGATTTTGAGAATTGTTATTTCATGTTGCAAGAAAAGACTTGGTGACAAGCTGAATTTGCGCTTCCACAGGTATGTTATTTTGATAAGATGCTTCTTTCTGATATTATTTTAGATGTAGAGATTTTAAGGGGAATTTTCACCAGGTTGGAATTGTCTAGGGTATCTTTCCGTAGGGGGGGGAGGGGGTTCCACAGGAGAAATTCTCTTGGAGGAATATTCTGCGGGATCAACTTTATACTAGGGATAGGGTATTTGTGGGAAAACTTTTCCACAGAGAAGGGGATTTTCTGCATGATTTAAAAACAAACAGAAATTCTTTCATATGAAAGTGTGTGTAACCCCTAAAAATTGCCTCTGTACTGAATAATTGAGTTTTTTCTATGCATTGTGGTGAGTGACAGCTCATTTTAAATGTTTCATTGGTCTGAAGATAGCACTCCACGTTTTGAGATGAATAGGAACCTTTTTCTCATTTTTTTTTTGCCTTAAAGATACAATTTTATGACCAGGGCACTAAAAAAACTGGTTTTGTTAAACAATAAAGTCACAACGAGCTGCAACAATGGGGCACATGTTCCATTTTATGATAAATCCTAGGGATATTGTTTTTCACTTAATAAAAACACTGTATAGGGCGTAATAAGCCCAATGTCTGCATGCATGCAATAAAAGCATTTTTAATTTATCAGAACCCAAAAATGAATGACATATTTGAAATATTTCTGAATGCCCAGAAAGAACCCAAAGTTGACCTCTCCTGTAACTTAATATGTGTCTGTGAAATGTGTTTGCCAACAGAAGCCAAATTTCCCCTCTTGTAACTTGATATGATCTCTCTTTGTCAAGTTCCCTTAGCTGACACATTGTGTTTGCTGACTTCTATCTTTGTGACTAGTAGAATTCTTTTATGTATGCCCGCACCATCTGTGATTTACAAACTTAAGTTAGGATAATTTTTTAAATTGCTATTTAAAAAAGAAAGAAGAATTTGCTGTACTGAAGGTAAAATAAGTTAATATTTAGCTTTATGAATTGATACTTGGGTATGCTTGTATTTATTTTTCAAGTTGGGAGCTGTGGGCACTATGGGTTCTTGAGTGCTAAAGTAAATGTTTTGGGTTCTTGGGCGCTTTGGGTACTGGGCACTAAAGTATTGTTGGTCCCTGACTTATTCTAACTAGACAGTTTGTCAAGAACAAGAGGGGGTCAATATCTACAAAATAATATTATTGATTTAGGACTAAAGTTAATACACCATTCAATGGGTTTTTTTTTGCTGATTACGAATTTAATAAGAATTTATATCTGAATTTAGTTTCAGCCCCCCCCCCCCCCTATATAGGCCAAGTCCGGGTTATGTTAGGTTAGGTATAGCCTATATAGGAGGGGGCTGAAATTCATTTGCGATAGAAATGCTTATTATATTAGTAATCAGCATAAAAAAAGGCATCGAATGGTGTTCAGCTTCACAACTTTGCTCAATCCTGATTTATAAGGTTTTAAAGATATGCAAATACATTTCTTAAATTTTGAAAATAAACTATTTACATGTCTTCAAATTCTGCTCAAATAACTGAAATTGCATTTTCAGAGCTAAAGCCAGAGAAAAATTAAGGTAAAATTAAGGTAAAATGTTGTTTTGTCAAAATTTCAATGGGTATAGACCTGTCATGTAGGCAAATTTCATGACCCTCTAGAGGGAGAAGGAGTGGAGGTAGGTACTTCAAAATACCTTCCCAGGGCCTACTTTATCCTGTAGACCCATCCCTGAAAGTCTCATTGTCCTAACCTAACCCCTTCCCAAGATAGCCAAAAGTAGCTAAAGTAGAATTTTACCCCAGGTAAAATTCTACTTTAGCTACTTTTGACTATCTTGGAACACAGGACTGTCACAGGAGGTGACAGTGGCATGCCCCAGGGAACAATCTTAAGTCCAGCACTGTTCAATGTTTTTTATCAATAAAACTCCACAAGCTGTGAAAATGAGATGAAACTTTATGTTCATGATTCAAAGCTTATTGTAGCAAAATGCATGGAGTAGGCTATCTATGCCAAGCCTATTTGATTTTTTCCTATCTGATTTCTGAACTATACTTTTATTGTATGACCATTTCTACACTAATAAAAAAATAAAAGTCGATTCTTACCTCCTCATCTTTCCCTTTGTTTTTAAAAACTGTGATTCGATTTGAGGCCATTCTTAGGCAGGCAAGTACTTCTGTTTCTTTAATGATATCAAACTACAATATATTCCATAGTTGCCAACGCTATCGCTTTCCCATCCTGAAACTTTTAGCGGGGTGAATAGGCCCAGACTTTCGCTACATGATATGTTGCTCTCTCTGTGTGAATTTAATTTGGATTTTACTAAAACCAACAAAATTACTACAAAAATGAGCGAAATGACGAAATATACTGTTTTTTTATATTTTTAAAGAAGTTTTTACAAAATCTTGAATGAAAACTTTCATCTGTTTGGATTCTTTCAAAATTAAGTCAATTTTGTAGATACGGAGCAATTTGTAACCTGGCCCATTGTCATATAATATTGAGTGTTTGGTAACATTGTTCATTTTGATTTTCTTACATTTCTTTGCTTGATGAATTGATGAAATTGCTCCTGGAAGTTTATTGGTATTTTAGTGCTAAAGTGTGGGAAACATAGAGAGTAGCTTTTAAACCCCATTCTATTTTGAAAAGGAATTTTCCAAGGAGCTACTTTTTAGCCTGATGTATTTAAGTGGGTATTAGATCAATACATAAAATCTCTACAAGTTTCATTATTTTATACTGAAGTTGATCTATCATATATTTACTCTTTAGTTTGCTAAACAGTTGCCGTAAAAGCCTACTTGAACACTTGTGTGCAAGGCCGTACCCAGAGGAGGAGGGAGGGGGTAGGGGGGTTTAAACCTGCCCTGGAAATGTTTGTCTGACTCGTAAAAACGTAACAAAAATGGATATAAACAAATTTTGTATGCGTTTTTTGAGTTTGTGTAAACTCCCTCCCCCCGTAATTTTTTTTTTGTTTTAGTAAAACCCCCTCCGAAAAAAAATCCTGTGTACGGCCCTGCTTGTGTGTACTAAACACAAATCCAATATAAAGCTACAACCTAAACCCTAATAGTAAGACAAGTAAATGAATACGAATTTAGTGAGTACTTACTAAAGTGACACCCCGGCAAGTTAGTGATTAGTGATCACAGAAAGTCAAGTTATACGAACGTATATGATCTATTGATCGAACGCGTCAAACCCCAAAGAACAACAACAAAGTCACATCTTGCTTCCGTTGGTCTGCCAATTAATTCACCTATTTGTGAGTTTATTTGTTTTAATGGCGGATTTCGAGATGAAAAACACTTCTTTGTTCTTTTTCAGAGAATTGACGGTAAATTCGATCGGTTCTATAAGTTCAAACCTGATAAATAGTGGTTAGGAGCTTAGGGGTAGTGTGTGGAAAACTATTACCCAATAGAGGAAGACAATCGAAAGAACTTTTATAGTTTGTACCAAATTTTAGTACCCCGGTCATTTTTTTTTATTTCTGTTACTATCCATTTGTTTCGGAAAAGCATAGTAGTGCCTTATGTGTGGTATATTTCAGATATTGTAAGTCTTTGCTTTGCGACGTTAGTATTGAAACGGTAAATTAGTAGACAGGCTTAGTTTTCTTAATTAAGAAAACTTTCTTGATTAAATTTTCTTATTTAAATCAAGAAAACTTTCTGATAAATTTTCTTAGTTTTCAAATCTAATACACGGTCTTGAACGACGGCAATGAGATTTTTAAAATTGATTTCTGAGTCTAACTCCCTTTTAATTTTTTCCTTTCTAAATTTGGTTAATTGATATTTTTTGTTCTAGTTTTTGAATCATTTTTGATTTGTGTTATCTTTTCATTTTATGATCGTTTATTTTCCATATTGTTGTTTTTACTTTTTGTAGGTAAAAAATAAACGATTCCAACTACTATATAAATAGCTTCTAATACCCCACAATTTTCAAATGGGACTTTAAAGTGTTAATATAATTCAACAGTTGTTAGTATGTAAAAAACAAACCAAATGCTAAACACGAAATTTGTCATTTTTTTAACTTTTTTTTTAACATTTCATATGCTTTGAAACGAAGGAGTTCGCACATTTTGCTTTAATTCTCCAAATTCTTGAATTTGGTGACAGAAATCCACAAGCATCTTTTTTCTTAAACAAATCGATTTGTAAGAGATTTAAAACAATTGATTGTAAAATCTTTTTGTTGGCTCGTGGAAGCAATTTTGCAAGTAACATTGAACATGAGGAATCTTTGGTAATGCGGCAGCAATATGCTTATATTGTTGATGAGAAACAGTTAACAGGTAGAATCCAAAATGGGTCGTTCATCCGATGATCAATTATCTTTGTTTTCGCGACAACACTAATTTCGTAACCTTGTCTTAAAATAGTATTTTCAAATTCAAGTTCCAGAAACCATCGTAAGCCGAGCTTCATTTTGTCACTGATGAATTTTTAAAAAAGAACAGAACCACAATGGAGATGTTATATTTCAAGAAAAATAGCTTACAATAAGTATTCGCCTGGGAAAATTCAAATTGGCTGGGAGGAAAGAACACTAGCGTTATTAACACAGGAGTGAATTACAACCCTTGCCCTGAGGGCTGTGGGAGAGTTGTCATCCTCAAAGACCTAATTTCCAGACCTTAAAACTACGTTTAATAAAATGGCTGTCTCAAAATTTTGATTGGATGTGTTTTGGGAAAAGGTGGGCATGAGAGGGGGGTTAGTTGCCCTCAAATCACTTTTGACTATTAAAAAGGGTACGAGCCGTTGGAATTCCCAATCGAATGAGCCTTTTTTGAAGTTTCTACGACACCACCTTCTATAAAAACCTTACATAACCCCAGGGTATAACTTAAAACCCTTGCCTTGAGGGTTGTGGGGGAGTGTCCTCCTCAAGAACATATTTTCTATCTGAAAACCAACTATGCTGAGCAAAATGGCTATCTCAAAATTTCGATTGGATGTGTTTGGGGGAATGATGGGCGTGGAGGGGGGACTAGTTGCCCTCAAATCACTTTCGACTACTAAAAAGGGAACTGACCCTTTGAATTTCTAATCGAATGAGCCTTTTTTGAAGTTTCTAAGACAACGCCTTCTACAAAAACCTTATATGCCCCAGGGCATAACTTAAAACCCTTGCCCTAAGGGTTGTGGGGGAGTGCCTCCTCAAAAACATATTTTCTATCTGAAAATCAACTATGCAGAACAAAATGGCCATCTCAAAATTTTGATTGGATGTGTTTGGGGGAATGACGGGTGTGGGTGTGGGGGCTAGTTAACCTCCAATCATTTTCGACTATTAAAAAGGGCACTAGAACTCTCGATTTCCAATCGAATGAGCCCCCTTTCAAGCTTCTACGACGACCCCTTCCATATGAAGTGCCTCTGGGAAAAAAATATAATAAATAATAATAATAAAACATTGGAGCCGTATGGCCTTTACTACAGGCAACGCTACAGCGTTGCCTCTGATACGCGCAAACCTTTATTACGTACTTTTGGTAACCATTCGTGCAGGGGCGAGTCTCTAGCATTTTATTTGGGAAGGGGGGGGGGGCAAAAGGGATCAATATCCGGATAGTCAAGGGGCATGGGATATATAAAAAAAAATTCTCCACATAAACGACGCCCTTGCATTCGTGGAACATAAAGGCGATATATTTATTTTAGTTTTAGGACTAACATTTTGCGGTTTTAACCCAAAATTGTAGTTTTTACTATTTTTAAAGATTAAAATTAATTTTTTTTCATCGTAACAAGTCTCTAAATTGTCACTGAATGATCAGAAGTCAAATTAAGTGCAACATATCTAGAATTGTAAAGTTGGGCGTAGTGGGTGCCGAACCTCCTATCGTACATACTAGAAATCCTTGCATGATTCTGGCATCAGCAAGGTGTAACATTTTCACTTTTCTAATAGAATGTAACTATGAAGCCTAGTTTGAAATTACTATTTATTTGGTTTGGCATCCTTGCCCCTGGGTCTACCCACATCAGGTTGCCCTTGAAGTCTTTTTGCTTTATTGTTCGTGCTTTACCGTATTGGGCTTTTTTTAAATGTGAGCTTCCCTTTTTTATTTATATTTTTGGGTTATTTGTTTTTGTATGTTTTTGTTTTTTGTTATTTATTTTTTGTTTAGACTTGTTTTTAAGCTTTTTTTCATTGATAAAGCCTTCCGTATTTGAAGCAAGAGCATTCGGACTTGTGATATTATCTTTGAATTAAAATCAGGATAAATTTTTCTTTTCAGAATAACCTAGGAAGTTATACCTGACACTAGACTTATTATTTTTCATATCCTTTATGGCTATTCAAAAGCAAATACTGTAAAATAAAGCTGTATTTATAAAAAATTGAGATTTTCTTAAGTGGCCTAACTACAAACAAAATACTAGATGACCCGCAACCAAATAAAGCTTACTGCCAGTTGTTCGCTGTTGATTTTCATCAAAACAGCATTAAACCAGATCAGAAATTCATGAGAATTGGCGCGGCACCGCAGTCTATTCTTAAGTTCGCTTAAAATTTTTACAGAATTTAAGCAGTTCAATTTGGGTATATATATATATATATATATATATATATATATATATATATATATATATATATATATATATATTTAACACCTTCTATAAGACAACATACCACCTAATTGACAAAGAAATATTGCAAGCTAATAAAGCACATTAGAGGTCAAACAACGACAATTTTGCTTACAAATAAAATAAAAGAGTCCAAAAAATGTTCAGAAAAGTTCAGAAGAGACAAAGTCCATAAAAAAGCTTATAAGGCATAAAGCCAACTTCGACTCATTGGTATTAAATCTGGACTCTTGTTTTATAATAATGGCTTGCAGTACAAGACGTTTTTTCAAGGTGGTAACTCCAACCCTTACGCCCCTTTTGTAGATAGTTCTGAGTGTAAAAAAAAAAAAACTATAGTTGATCTTTTTGTGAAAAAAAAAAACTGCAAAAAAAAGGCGTTTAATTTTCAAAAATTCAAAATCACAAAATTGGCCAATTAACGAAAATCATTCTTTCGCCCTACGAGGCCTCCCGACCTTACCCCTCCTTACTGAGGATGGTAGTGAATTATTTTTTAGCAGTTTTTGACAATCTTGTTCACAAACTAAACTTCCACCGATCAGAGCATAGCGATCACCAGGTACAAGTCTATTTTGGCACTTTGTACAAGAGAAGCACTTAACATGATAAACATAATCTAGATGGTGTTGATGTGGATCTGGTGACAGGGTTGCCGCACGCATGACAAATTCCGATGGTGGAATATTCTGACCGCAAGCACTGCAAGCGCCGGATACACCAAAAAGTCTGAAATACAAATCAACTGCTAAATTGGAAGTTGAACAATGCACTAAAGAATAAAAGTTACCCCAAACCCACAAAGGAATAGATAAGATTTGGAACTTTAAAAGAATGCAAAATACTGGAAGATATGATATAAAAAAGAACAAGTTGTGCCAAAAAAAATCACAGCCTCATAAAAATTATAATATAAAGCTGTACAGAAATTCTATTATAATCACATCTATGGTTTTATAATAAAAATCCAACAACTTCGTTCACATCAGGTAATTAAAATTAGCAAATTCCCCTGGGATTAAAAGTTTTTAGTCAGATAAACAACTAGATTAACCAATGAATATCCCAATCAACCCAACTAATACATGACAAATTTCTAGCTTTAGCAACTCCAGTAACATCGCTAACAGCATCAAAAAACAGTACACCCTTTTAGCCTAATAAAATGGCAAACGGAAAATAGCGCTAGGAGTCAAATAAGTTTAGGCTAAGTTCAGAGTGAAGATGGTAAAATTTGTCAGACGAAAACGACCACGGGACGTTGCTATGTGACTTCTGGCTAAAATATACCTATTTCCGGTGCGTCACAGGATTATTATTTTTACACAATTAATCACAACTTAAATCGAATTTATTTAAGATCAAACTGTTCAAATAACAGATTACCAACCAAAATTAACAGTTTTATGTTATTGTCGCAAAACAAACTAGATCAACTTATGTTCCAATGTGCACAGCAAGGGTGTATCCAGGATTGTTGTTTGGAGGGGGGGTGATATTTTTCTCAAAGGATGTTCCACAAAAAAAAAATAAATGCATCAAAAGTTTGTTTGTATGCATTTTTGTTACGTTTTAATGAGTCGGACAAAAATTTCGGGGGAGGGGGGGGGGGGTTGAAACCCGGTAACCCTCCACCTGGATAAGGCCTTGGCTCACGCTACGATGATATAGAAAAATAATGTTGTACTAAATTGGAAGAGCCAAATGATGAAATGATAGACGAAGTGTTTTTTTTTGTTTTTTTTTATTATAAGTGATTCATAGCTGGAGTAAGTAGACAAAGAAACAACGAAAAGAATACTTTGAAAAAACAAAAAACAAAAAATACACCAAATTTATGACTGCCACACTGACCTGCCACACTGAAAGGTCAATCAAACAAGTCCATTTAACAGTCAGTGTTCACAATATTCACTGTGGGATTTGAGTTTAATCTATGAATCAGCGAGTGGAAAAAATATCCTCGCTGGTTGAGGCTTGCTTATATGGTTGACTACGCAAAATGTTGTTAAGCTCGATTTAGAAAGGACTTAATAAAATCATATTTTTAACAGTATTTGGCGTCTGATAGCAAAAAAGTTTATCCTAACTTGCGGGGATTATTTTTAGAAAATGGTCATGTTACTGTTTAAAGCAAAGAGCTAATCATGTGCTTGACGCTCAAATTAACAAAAAAAAAAACGCGAAAAATGGAGTTGGCCAGGTTGGCTTCAGAAGGGCTAATTTAAAATATCAGAATCTTGTGCAACCACGGATTAGTATTATCAGCAACATATTTTTATAAAGAGAAAATTTACCTTAAATAGTCATTTTTACACAATATCATTCCACCCCGCGTAAAACAAGACGTTGCTAATTCAAATAATCGCGCCGAACAGCAGGAACAAGTTAGACAGCAATGATGCCAAAACCTGTCTAAGGCGTGTAGAAGAAAACGTTCCAGAATTTTATTGCCACATCCAGCACAGATGCGAGTGCCATCTACCATGCTCTGGTTTATAATTACTTTTCCAGAATTTCTAGAAAATATATACATAGTAACTAAATAAATAAACAAGAGTGAATTTACTCTAAAAAAGAACTTTTTAGTAATTTCTTTTCAAAATCTAGCTAAGATGCACAGGCCATATATCACATTTCGATCGACTAAGAAAAGTAACAGACATATTTATGCAAAAAAGAAAAAGAAATTAAAAAAAAACACAATGGAAAAGAAAAAATAAAACTTATTAGGAGAGGTTTTTAAAAAAAAAAGAAGAAAAAATTGACACAAGCCGCAAACTAAAAGTTATAACTACTATTTACAAAAGGTGGCAGTGGCTCGAATCCTCGCGAAAAAAAACGGCCTGAAATATATTGATCAATCGAACTCCAATAGTCCGATTATTTTTTATATATACTAAGCTTTTTTACATTGACATACTTTATATATAGCCTTTCAATATTGATAACAAATTTATTTTTATTGGGAAAAATTGATATTTCTACAAAATTAAATGATTTCGCACGGCAGTACGCATTGAATTTCCGTCTCAATGCGTGGCCTTTTTTATAGCCAAAAATAGTGTAGTTTTTCTGCTTTTGTGGCAATGAAATTTGTCAGGGTGGTAGTCCCGGTGGTGGTTTAAAGAAATTATTATTTAAATAAGTTTATTACACAAAAGAGGTCACAAATTGGAACAACAATTTTGAGACAAAAACTATACCAACAGTTCTAAATTTTCTTTCTGGTGGGACCAACACGAGAAATAAAAATACTGGCCAGGAAATAATTAATCCTAAATTATACGACCGGCGCAATCAAAGAATATTTACACTATTTAGCAGTGGCTATATGAATCCCCCCTTCTCCCTCAAGGAAAATTGCTGTAATAGTAAGGGTTTGGGTATACATGCTATAATAACTAGTGATTTAAGACCTGCTGTCGCAGAAGCTAAATCATTACCAGAAACGAAGTGGACGCTCATTTGGACTATAGATCCATTTTTGAAATTGTCATCCACCCAAATAATAATAATAATAATCACAATAATAAAAAATTTATCAAGCTCATAAAAAATAAGTATCCTGGACGGGTGGAAGGTTAAGCTATGTTCATAAAAAACTTTGCTGGTCCTTAATTTACTTTGGAGATTGTTTCATTGCATTTTCACTAACAGCAACTTTGCCAGTTAACGCAGCAACATATAGCAACAGCAAATAACAACAGCAACAAATAGTCATCAGTCTAAAAATTTACTGATTTTAGACATAAATGGTCTCGAGAAATGATAAAAAATAAAATAAAATAATAATTGCCATGATGTAGTTACTTTTGAACTGTATGCTATAGTGATATATTAGCGACAGT
Organism: Artemia sp. Qi Xiang Cuo; assembly: GCF_049724085.1. NCBI lineage: Eukaryota > Metazoa > Arthropoda > Branchiopoda > Anostraca > Artemiidae > Artemia > Artemia sp. Qi Xiang Cuo. The sequence goes on from NC_142810.1 coordinate 59,904,594, forward strand.
GATATATTTAATTAACTTTAATAAAAATTTTAAATAAAAAAATCAATGATTCACCCAAAACCAAATGGTTGATGTAGGTTTAAACAGGAAAAAAAAAATAAAAAAATACATCCATATAACGTTATTTAAATTCGCTATAATAAGAAAGAAAGAAAAAAAGAGAGAAAAGAAATGAAAAAAAATAATAATAATACTATAGGGACAGCAACTATATACCATATTCAAGCTGTGAGGTCACACTCACAAACCAACAAGCAATTACAACTTAATTTAAATTAAATCGAATCAAGTCACCTCCAAAACAAACAAAACTAGAATTCATTCTTACTTAATATTTTTTTTTTCAGTTTTGCTTTAAAACCACTAAAACAGGGGCCTTAATTCTTGAGAATTACCAAATTTTCAACATTCTTTAAAAACAATTACCAGTTCTCTGGCAATAAAAAAGAAATACTTTTTTTTCTACCGGTTACCCCACAAGATAATTTCCGGAAGCACCCCAGTTATATACCCAAAATGATTTTTACATAAAATAATTTTCGAATCTTGGACATGGCTCTAAATTATAAAATGATAAATTAAAACTAGAAATATCTTTACCTGTATTCCATTGGTAACATAGTCGAATCAGGAGTGCCTCTGAAAGCCATTTGTTCTCCCGGGGAGCCTGGACTGATTTGCTGAATTTCTGAAAATGGCTGAAAATGCCCCATTTGGTGTGCTGCAGGGTTCATCATTATTTACATTAACGGCTCTGTCTATAACATACAGAATAGTTAGAAAATAGGCTTTTAGGGTGTAATAAAGTACCAGGAGTCGGCAGACTTCTATCACACGATAAATGTTCGGTTTTTCAAAAACCCTCTAAATAGATTCCAGAAGAGCAATCCAGGACTACGCTGTGTCATCAAACAGGCTACAATTTGCAAGACAGGCTACACTTCTTAAGGTTACCTACCTTTCAAGCCTGTTCGCAGTCACTGTTCTTGTAAGGCGAACTCTTGAAAGTTGAAAACGATTTGAAATATAGTTCGAAAGATTAATGAATATTTATCTCTAATAATTTCCCTAATTATATGACAAGGCCGTATGTAACACAGTGGAGTCAATTCACGAAAATTTAACGGGGGGGGGTGGATTTACAAAATATAAGGGAGAAATTTTTTAGCTTTTGTTATATGACGATACCTAAAAAAGACATTTCAGATGAAAATAGCCCCCCAAAAAATATCGTATCGACCCAGTGGTCCTAGAATGTCGCGATAGGGCTCATTCGAACGGAAATTAAAAGTTCTAGTGCCTTTTTTTTAATTAAAAACAAAATAGAATTAAATTAAAAACTTTTTTAACTAAATCATAAACAAATCCACTTATTCCCGCTCTGGAGATGAACTTGTATCCCTACTTATGTGTGTTTTTATTGGATTTTAATGCTTCAGTGATATTCACTGCTTTGTCAGAACTATTTGTTCGTCAATGACCTGTTGTTCTTCCGGATGTATCTTTATGAAGATGGCTCAAAACTTCTCTATCAAGGGAAGTATTTTGTGAATATTGTCGTAACCAGGGTCTCCCGGAGGGTTCTGCGATACATTTTCGATGTATCGACATTGCGACACATGTAATTGCAAATACTTCTGTATCAGTTTATTTTAAATCTGTCCCGAGACATAGCATCGGCTATGACGGAGTAACGAGTTTCGTTTGACCAGTAACTGCGATAGGAAGGTGTTTTCACTATTCCTGTAAACGGAAGCACTCCCAGGAAACACTCAACATCAGCCGAAGGAACGCCTAACTGCTTGCCATCCTTCTAAGGTGCATATGTATTCTTCTGATCACGTATGCGGCTTATTACTTAGTTTGTTGACTCATTTCTTGGTTTACTTGAAGCTGATCTTTCCACAGAATATCTGGTGGTATAAAATCTACTTTCCTCCAAGCAATGTCTCGTTGCCTCTTTGTTTCGGAAGTAGGAATACTTGAGGCTTGTGGTCGGATTTCTTCACCTCCATAGTTTGATACTCATCCCAACTGTGACAGTCGTTGTCTTCAATTTGGCCAGTTTCTACTTCGGCTTTGAGCAGTTTTTCTAAAACATCATCAGGGAGGAACATACTGTGAATCAGAACATACTGTGAATCAGATCTTCACTTGGCAGGTCTTTCCAGGTCTGAAGTATCATCTCGACAAAGAACAAAATTCAAAGATTGTGCTAATGAAATCGTGAACATAGTTTCTTCATAACTGCAGGGGCGGATTCAGGATTTTTTTAGGGGGGGGGGGGAAAGAGGTTGATCCAATAGATGTGTGTTAGGAGCACGTTTATTTAACGCAAACTTGCGCTAATTAAGCAAATTACACTACTTTAGACTACTTTAGGGGGGCGAGCCCCCCTCGCCCTCCCCCTGGATCCGCCACTGCATAACTGTCAAGTACTCATGGTGCAGTGGATATTGATTCTTCCATTGCAAGACAGAAATACTTGGCTTAGGAACTTAGTCAAGCTTACTAATTTTATCTACTTTAGTAATTTAGCTACAGAAAGTTTAGTATTTTACTATTGACGGTGGCAACCAAGCTCAAGTTGTTCCAGATGGTTCCTCAGAGCAACAGATACTATTTAGCATGGTTGAACCATCAGGAATTATAAGATTGTGGCGTAGAAACAGTGTAGAACAGTGGTTTTGATAATAAAATTTTTTTGAAATTTGCGGTCCCTGAGGGAACCTTCAGACATCAAAGGGTTAAAAATCACGAATTACTGAACTCGGTAAATCCCCTGACCCTAGTTACTGCATTGTACACTACTAAAACTGTTTCAACTATGCTGAATCTTCTAAGAACTTTAGTTACTCCTTATTTCTAACTAATTATAAGTTTCCTACTTCAAAATAAAAGAAAGTGATGTTTAGTCTCTAGCCCCTTAAACTAGTTAAAATTCTTTATTAGCTTAATTAGCGTCTTTTATAGGGTAATTAAAAGAGCTACAACATGAAACTTAATTAAAGAATTAATTATGAAAATGTCAGGGATGCAAAGAACATCCGTCTTAAAAAAGAAATTAGAGGAAAGAACTACAGAAAATAAAAACCCAGCCAAACCTAGGATCAGTGGCGGATCCAGGGAGCAAGGTGCGCCCCCCCTAACGTAGTCCAAAGTAGTTTAATTTACCTAATTAACGCAAGTTTGCGTTAATTAGACTTGCTCCTAACGGAAATTTATCGGATCAACCTATTTTGCGCCCCTCCCCCCTAAAAAATTCCTGGATCCGCCCCTGCCTAGGATCCGCCCCTACAACATATGATCATATGCTATATAAAGTATGAACATATCGTATATAGCCATTCAAGCACTGATAACTATGTATTCCTACATAATTTCCAGATAAAAAAAAAGTTAAACCTCTATATTAATGGAGTATATGGCATCCTGAATCCAAATATAACATTCATTTATGTCGCAAACGAACTTTAGACTATATGGCATCCTGAATCCAAATATAACATTCATTTATGTCGCAAACGAACTTTAGACTATATGGCATCCTGAATCCAAATATAACATTCATTTATGTCGCAAACGAACTTTAGACTATATTTGCATATTAGGGGTGTGGGGGTATATACTCCGTTAATATGAGGCTTACCAAAAAAACTACCTTTCTCTCTGAGCACATCGTCGTAGAAATCCTATGTAATGCCCATACCAGGGGCGGATCCTGGATTTTTAAAGGGACAAGGGACCAGAAAAGGTACCTAGGTTAGGTTACGTATTAAATATATGCTATGCTTTACCTCCCCCCCCCCCTAATGTGCGAATATATAGCCCAAATTTGTTTCTAAACTATTATATTTTAATTATAATTTGTTTTAGTGCATTAGCATTAACCAAGCTTCACTTCTCGCGTGTTGCCAGGTAATTAAACAAGTACCGACCATTGTCTACAACACCATGTTCGACCAGTGGCGGATACAGGATTTTTTTTTAGGGGGGGGGGGGGCAAAATAGGTTGATCCGATAATCTTGCGTTAGGACCAAGTTTAATTAACGCAAGTACGTTAATTAAGTAAATTACACTACTTTAGACTATGTAAGGGGGGCCAAGCGCCCCCCTGAATCCGCCACTGTGTTCGACTACACCAAGCATAAATCAGACAGTACAAGTGATATACTTTTTGAAGTAGGGTTTCGACACACTCGAGTTTTTGAACCCAGCTTTTAATCGATCTTTATTTTGAATTCTAGTAAAACCCGTTTTCTTATAGAGCGAGGGTTGAGGAAGGGGTAGCCCGCCTCGTATACGGAATAATTTCTGTTCGTTTAAGTTTTAATGGTATTCCTTACTTTCAGTTGAAAAAACTAAATTTTTATTTGATCAAACAGTTCGTGGTAACAAACTGTAAGAAGGACGCGACCCGGTTCAAAAGTAACCAAAACTCTAAAAAACAGAATTTTGATAACAGTAAATTCATCAAAAGAATTGAATTTGCTGAATTATGCTGATATCAAAGATATAAGTTTCATCAAGTTTAATCTTACCTATCAAAAGTTACGAGCCCTAAAAAATTTGCATTATTTTCGAAAAAGGAGAAACTCACCATAAAAGTGACAGAATCTTATTTGAAAAGCAAACAATCAGATTCAGCGTATCAGAAAACTCTACTGTAGGGATTTCAAGCTCCTATCTGCAAAAATGCGGAATTTTGTATTTTTTTTGCCAGAAGAAAGATCACGGAAACGTGTTTATTTTTTTTTTTCAGGGGTGATCGTATCGATCCAGTAGTCCTAGAATATAGCGAGAGGGCTTATTAGAACGGAAATTAAAAGCTATAGTGTCCTTTTTAAGTGACCAAAAGAATTGGAGGACAGCTAGGTCACCTCAAACGCTCATTTTTTTCCCCGATGTCACCCGATCAAAATTTTGAGATAGCCATTTTGTTCAGCATAGTCGAAAATCTAATAAATATGTCTTTGAGGATGACTTAATCCCCCACAGTTCCCAGGGGAAGGGCTTTAAGTTATAAACTTTACCCATTGTTTACATATAGTATTGGTTATTGGGAAGTATACAGACGTTTTCAGGAAGGAGATAGCCATTTTGTTCAGCATAGTCGAAAATCTTTTCAATATGTCTTTAAGAATGACTTCATCCTTCACAGTTCCTGGGTGAAGGGCTGCAAGTTATGAGCTTTGGCCATTGTTTACATATAGTATTGGTTATTGGGAAGTATACAGACGTTTTCAAGAGGGATTTTTTCTGGTGGTGGTGGGGGGGGGGTCGGAGGAGGGGGTTTACGTGGGAGGATCTTTCCATGGAGGAAGGGACATTTCTATGAAGGGGGTGCTGGATTTCCCAGCATTATTTAAAAAACGACAAAAAATTAAATAAAAAAAGAAGTTTTTTTCACTTAAAGTATGGAGCAACATTAAAACTTAAGACGAACAGCAATTATTACGTATATGAGGGGGTTCTCCCCCTAGTCAACACCTTGCTCTTTACGCTAAATTTTTTTTTAGTACTTTCAAAAGAGCTTTCTATTCTAATTAAACGGCCTTTGTGATTCAGGGGTCATTCTTAAAGAATTGGAACACAATACTAACTACAGCGTAAAGAGCAAGGTATTGACTAGGGGGCGAACCCCCTCATATACGCAATAGCTTCTGTTCGTTTTAAGTTTTAATGTTGCTCTTTACTTTCAGTTTGAAAAAACTTATTTTTTTATTTAATTCAAGAAAAATCCATGTTCTTCGTTAACTTCTCAGTTGAATTACTTAAACTTAAGACTCATGCCGCACGGTCCTAACTCTATTCCTCTAGGTGGGAGGCTTCTGAAACCAAATTTGCAGAAAGCTAATAGGGTAAAACGTTAAATGAAAAAGTGTACAGAAATTGAGGTTCTGAGTTTGTTTTGTGCTCATCTCCTGCTTACTTTGAATAATGCAGCAGCTTTAAAAGCTAATGGCAATGTTCAATTTCACTGATTGCTCCTTGTATTATTATTTTGTTCATTATAAATATCAAAATAAATTTAGATAAAATCTAATCGACTTGGAACATTTAAATAGAGAGAAAGTTAATATCAATTAGTGACCTAGTTTCGTAACTTAACCTAGTTTTCAGTGAAACTGTACACGATAGGCTTTCTTGTTTTGTTTGTTCACTAGTTTCAGAACTAACACACAGTGAAGAATTTGGAATCGGAATCCTTGACCTTTGATTAAAATTAATTAAAAAAAAAAATCCGAAAAATATGTTTTTCAAAGAAATGTAAAGGCAATTTTAAAATTAAGCTAAGAAGATACAATCACCTTTTAAAATTCAAAAACAAAACGACCATAAATTACTATTAAAGAATAAATCAAACCCAAAACGAACAGAAATTAAATAAACAATCAGAGCAAAAACATACAACAAGTAATAATATAAATGAATAAAAAGATCTTAAAGCGAGTAATGATTAGATTGAATATGAATATCAAGCTTAAAACGAAAAAAAAAAAATTTTCCTATTGAAGTATAAATGAAACTTAAAACGAACAGTAATTAAATAAACAATCAATGCAAACAAGGATACAATAGATATCAATGTAAATGAGTAAATAAATGTTAAAATAAGTGAGACATAAATTGAATATATAAATCAAGCTTGAAACCATCAAAAATCACCACAAAAAAGAGTTTGGGTATGACCCCCTTCTCTCACTGTAAAAGTCTAAAACCTACTGCGTCACTGGCGCTTTACTGAAAACCAATTTTATGACAAATATTTTCTTTTGTACTTAATATTGAAAACAAACATTAAAATTATAGTAAAATTTTGAACTGGTGATATTTCAGCAATTAATATCATTAATTGCTCAAAATCATATCAAATATTATATCAAATCATATCATATCAAATATTCAGTTTAATTTATTAGCTCTTTTTAAAGTTGTTAAAGACGAATATAGTTTCCCTACAAACAAGTGATTGGATACTGCCTCCTTTCCTAACTGTAAATAAAAACCAAAAGCATACTGCGTCATTGGAACTTAACTGAAACCAGATTATATTACAAATGTTTTCTTTTCCAGTTCTTGCAGCATTGAAAATAAAAATACAATTACAGTGAAATAAATTCTTGAACTGATGGATCTTTCAACAATTAATATCATTATACATCAAATATTCAATTTGATGTTATTTATTCTTTTCAAGACTGTTCAAGACGCATATAGTTTTCAGTAAAGCACCAATGACGCAGTAGGTTTTAGACTTTTACAGTGAGAGAAGGAGGTCATACCGAAACTCTTGTTCGTAGTGATTTTATTAGTTTATAGCTCGATGTGCATAATGAATTAGAATTTTACTCGCGCAGAAACTCATCTGTCCATTTGCATGAGTATCTGTTGCATGTTTTCGTTCAGTTGGTTCCCTTTTACTTTCCGTTCGTTTTAAGCTACATTTGTGATTCAATAAGAATTTTTTTTTCGTGTTAAGCTTGATATTCATATTCAATCTAATCATTACTCGCTTTAAGATCTTTTTATTCATTTATATTATTACTTGTTGTATGTTTCTGCTTTGATTGTTTATTTAATTTCTGTTCGTTTTGGGTTTCATTTATTCTTTAATAGTAAATTCTTGTCTTTTTGAGTTTTAATTTTAGCTTGTATTTTTATAGGCTGAGCTTAAGTTTAAAATGAATTTTACTTTTCTTTGAAAAACTTATTTTTGGAATTTATTTTTTTAATTAATTTTTGTTCGTTTTTGATTACAAAAAATTTCAAGTTTTTAAAAATTCCTTAGCCTATTACAAAATAAAACTAAAAAAAAATCAAATATTCATCAAAGTAGCAAAACTGATATCAAAGTAGCAATATCAAAGTGAAAAAAGGAGTTTGTGTCAACCTCGGAGTTTTTATTATCTGATGTTTGAACTATTTTTAACAAAATTGCTATCTCAAAATTTTTATCGGATGGGGTTGAAGAAAAGGGGCGTGGGGGGAATTGATTAAGCTTCGGCCTCTTTCGACTCTTTAAAAGTGAACTAGAACTTTCTATTTTCAATCAAATGAGCCCTCTCTGAAGTTTATACGAGTATCGCTTCTATAAGGACCATACATATCCCCAGAGTATAACTCACCACGCCTATCCCTGGGCCCTGGGGGGTTTTGTCGACCCTGGAGTTTTAATATCTGATGGTTGAACTATTTTTAACGAAATGATCACCTGAATTTTTTATCAGGTGGGTTTATCCATCCGATACACCCAAAGGCGTGGAGGGTGGGAGGGGCTATTTGCCCTCTGATCTTTTTTTACTCAGAGAAAATGAACTACAAATTTTAATTTCCATTCAAATGAACCCTCTCTGAAGTTTATACGAGCATACCTTCCATAGGAACCAGATATGCCCCCTGAGCAATACTTATAACGCCTGCCCCGGCCCTGGGAGGGGGGAGGGTGTCGACACAGGAGTTTTTCTTATCTGACCTTTGAACTATTTTTAACGAAATGACCATACGTAAAGGAGTTTTTGTTATATGATCTTTGAACTATTTTTAGCAAAACGGCTACCTCAAATTTTTTATCAGATGTATTTGGGCAAAAGGGCTTGGGGGGGGGCAGCTGCCCTCTGATCACTTTTGACTCTTAAAAGGGGCACTAGAGCTCTCGATTTCCAATCAAATGAGCCCTCTAGGAATTTTATACGAGCATCCGTTCCATAACAACCATATATGCCCCCAAGCCATAACTTACAATGCCTACCCCCGGGCCCTGGGGGTCTGTGTCAACACCGGAGTTTTTTGTTATCAGTACTTTGAACTATTTTTAACAAAATGTCTATCTCAAAATTTTTATCTGATGCATTTAGGGCCTGGAGTAGGGGGAGGACTAGTTGCTCTCCGATCCCTTTTGACTCTTAAAAAGTGAACAAGAACTTTCAATTTCAAATCAAATGAGCCCTCTCCGAAGTTTATACGAGCATACCTTCCATAAGAACTATATATGACCCTAGAGCATTATTCATAACACCTGCCTCCGGGTCTTGGTAGGTTCTCCCGACACAAGAATTGTTCTTATTTGACTTTTGAAATACTTTTAATGAAAAGGCTATTTTAAAAATGTTATTGGATAGGCTTGGGGAAAAAGGGTGTGTGTGTGGGGGGGGGGAGGGGTATTTGCCCAGAGATAACTTTTGACTCTTAAAAAGTAAACTATAACTTTCAATTTCCAATCAAATGAGCCCCCTCTGAAGTTTATACGAGCATCCCTTTCATAAGAACCACATACGCCCCCAGGACAACAATTACAACGTCTATCCCCCTCTTAGGGGCGTTTTGTTATCTAATTTTAGAATAATTTCCAAAACACTGGCTATCTCAAAATTTGTATCGGACGGGTTAAGGGAAAAAAGAGCATGGGGGGGGGGGCTAGTTTAACTCTCTTGACTCTTAAAAAGTGAACTAGAACTTTCAATTTCCAATCGAATGAGCCCTATATGAAGTTCATACGAGCATCCCTTTCATTAGAACCATACATGCCCTTACGGCATAAACTAGAACGCCTTCCTCTTTGCCCTGGGGGGTTGTATTGACACAAGAGTTTTTTTTTATCCGACCTTTGAACTATTTTTTTTAACAAGATGTCTATCTCAAAATTTTCATCAGATGGGTTTTGAAAAAGAAGGCGTAGGGGGGCTAGCTTCAATCGGATCTCTTTTGAGTATTAAAAAGTGAGCTCGAACTTTAAATATCCAATCAAATGAGCCGTCTCTGAAGTTTATACGAGAATCCCTTTCGTACAAACAATATATGCCCCCGGGCATAACTCACAACACCTGCCCACGGGTCCTGGGGAGTTGTGACGACACCTGAGTTTTTATTATCTGACTTCTGATAAATTTTTAACTTAATGGCTATCTCAAAATTTTTATTGGATATATTTGAGGAAAAAGGGGTGTTGGGGGGCTAGTTGCCATTCAATATCTTTTGACTCGAACAAACTGAACTAAAACTTTCTGTTCCTACCATAATGAACGATATCAGAAGTTTTTACGCGAGTTACTTGAATGAGAACCACCTATCTCCCCAGGACATAACTAATAACAATTGCCCCCGGGCCCTGGGGGGCTGTGTGTAATCTTAAGTGTATGTTGTGTGGTCTATAAACTATTTTTAAGGGGGCTAGGTGCCCTCCAATCTCTTGACTCTTAAAAAGTGAACTAGAACTTTCCATTTCCAATCAAATGATCCCTCTTTGAAGTTAGCACAAGCATCCCTTCAATAGGATCCATATTTGGCCCTAAGACATAGGTTATCGCATCTAACTCCCGGCCCTGGGGGGTTGTGTCAACAATAGACTGTTTGTAATATGACCCTTAGACCAATGTATACAAAATAGCCATCCCAAAAATAGTTTCGGATGTATTTGAGAAAATAGAGTTTGGGGGGGGGGGAGCTGGTTACCCTACGAAATCTTTGTACGCTTAGAAAGTGAACCGTAACTTTCAATGTCTAATCGAATGGCCCCTATCTGAAGTTTATACGAGCATTCCTTCCATAAGAACAATATATGCCCCCAGGGCACAACTTATAACCCTTACCACTGAAGACTGTGAGGGGAATGTCATGCTCAAAAATATAATTTCGAGAACTTTCAACTACGTTGAACAAAATGGCTATATCAAATTTTTGATTGGATGTGTTTGGGAAAATTGTGGGCGTGGAAGAGGTTTCAGTTGCCTCAGAATCACTTTCGACTATTAAAAAGGGAACTAGCCATTTAAATTTCCAATCGAATGAGCCCTTTCTGAAGTTTCTACGACAACTTTGTCTATACAAAACCTTATATGCCCCCAGGCCATACGGCTCCAATGTTTCATTATTTATTATTATTATTTTTCCAGAGGCACTTCATACGGAAGGGGTCGTCCTAGAAACTTCAAAGGGGGCTCATTCGATTGGAAATCGAGAGTTCTAGTGCCCTTTTTAAAATTCGAAAGTCATTGGAGGGCAACTAGTCCCCCCACGCCGATTATTCCCCAAAACACATCCAATAATAATTTTGAGATGGCAATTTTGTTCAGCGTTGTTGATTTCCAGATAGAAAATATGTTTTTGAGGAGGACACTCCCCCACAACCCTCAGGGCAAGGGTTTTGAGTTATGCCTTTGGGGCATATAAGCTTTTTATAAAAAGCGTTGTCGTAGAGACTTCAAAACAGGCTCATTCAATTGGAAATTCAAAGGGCTAGTGCCCTTTTTAATAGTCGAAGTGATTGGAGGGCAACTAGCCCCCCTCCCCCACCTCCATCATTCCCCGAAACACATCCAATCAAAATGTTGAGATAGCCATCTTGTTCAGTGTCGTTGATTTCTAGATGGCAAATATGTTTTTGAGGAGGACACTCCTCACAACCCTCAGGGCAAGGGTTTTAAGTTATGCCCTGGGGAATCTAAGGTTTTTATAGAAGGTGTTTTCGTAGAACTTAAAAAAAAGGCTCATTCGATTGGAAATTCAAAGGGCTAGTGCCATTTTTAATAGTCAAAAGTTATTGGAGGGCAACTAATCCCCCTCTAACGCCCACCTTTTCCCCAAACACACCCAATAAAAATTTTGAGATAACCATTTTATTAAACGTAGTTTTAAGTTCTGGAAATTAGGTCTTTGAGGATGACAACTCTCCCACAGCCCTCAGGAGAAGGGCTGTAAGTTTTGCCCTGGGGGCATATAAGGTTTCGTATAGACAAAGTTTTCGTAGAAACTTCAAAAAGGGCTCATTCGATTGGAAATTTAAATGGCTAGTTCCCTTCTTAGTAGTTGAAAGTGATTCTAAGGCAACTGACACCCCTTCCACGCCCCCAATTTCCCCAAACATAGTTTCAACGACCCCTTCCATATGAAGTGCCTCTGGGGAAGAAAAAATTTAATAAATCAGAGGCAACGCTATAGCGTTGCCTGTAGTAAAGGCCATACGGCTCCAGTGTTTTATTATTTATTATTATTTTTTTTTTCAGGGGCACTTCATATGGAAGGGGTCGTCCTAGAAACTTCAAAGGGGGCTCATTCGATTGGAAATCGAGAGTTCTAGCGCCCTTTTTAAAATTCAAAAGTCATTGCAGGGCAACTAGCCCTCCACGCCCATTATTCCCCCAAACCCATCCAATCAAAATTTTGAGATAGCCATTTTGTTCAGCGTAGGCTATTTGATTTCCAGATAGAAAATATGTTTTTGAGGAGGACACTCCCCCACAACTCTCAGGGCAAGAGTTTTAAGTTATGCCCTGGGGACATATAAGGTTTTTATATAATTCGTTGTCGTAGAAACTTCAAAAAAGGTTCATTCGATTGGAAATTTAAAGGACTGGTTCACTTTTGAAAGTTTGAAAGTCTAGGGAGATCCATCAGCCCCCCCCCCTTCCCACGCTAATCAGTCTCCCCAAAAAATTCCTTCAAAATTGTGAATTGATCATTATGTTCCTCATAGTGGATTTCCATGTAGAAAATATGTTTTTGATGAGGACCGTCTCCTAAAGCCAACGGAGAAAGGATTTTAAGTTAATCCCTGGAGGCATATAAGGTTTTTATAGAAGGCGTTGTCGTAGAAACTTTATAAAAGGCTCGTTCAATTGGAAATTCAAAGGGCTAGTGCCCCTTTTTAATAGTCGAAAGGGATTGGCAACTAACCCCCCTCTCACGCCCACCTCTTCCCCAAACACACCCAATAAAAATTTTGAGATAGCCATTTTATTAAACGTAGTTTTGAGTTCTGGAAATTAGGTCTTTGAGGATGACAACTCTCCCACAGCCCTCAGGAGAAGGGCTGTAAGTTTTGCCCTGGGGGCAAATAAGGTTTCGTATAGACAGTTTTCGTAGAAACTTCAGAAAGGGCTCATTCGATTGGAAATTTAAATGGCTAGTTCTCTTCTTAATAGTTGAAAGTGATTCTAAGGCAACTGACACCCCTTCCACGCCCCCAATTTCCCCAAACATAGTTTCAACGACCCCTTCCATATGAAGTGCCTCTGGGGAAGAAAAAATTTAATAAATCAGAGGCAACGCTATAGCGTTGCCTATAGTAAAGGCCATACGGCTCCAATGTTTTATTATTTATTATTATTTTTTTTTTCAGGGGCACTTCATATGGAAGGGGTCGTCCTAGAAACTTCAAAGGGGGCTCATTCGATTGGAAATCGAGAGTTCTAGCGCCCTTTTTAAAATTCAAAAGTCATTGCAGGGCAACTAGCCCTCCACGCCCATTATTCCCCCAAACCCATCCAATCAAAATTTTGAGATAGCCATTTAGTTCAGCGTAGTTGATTTCCAGATAGAAAATATGTTTTTGATGAGGACACTCCCCCACAATCCTCAGATCAAGGGTTTTTAGTCATTCCCTGGGGGTATATAAGGTTTTTATAGAAGGCGTTATCGTAGTAGAAACCCAAAAACAGGCTCATTCGATTGGAAATTCAAATGGCTAGTGCCCTTTTTAAAAGTCAAAACTGATTGGAGGGCAACTAGCCCCCCCACCCCTTCCCACGCCCATCAATCCCCCAAACACATCCAATCAAAATTTTGAGATAGCCATTTTGTTCAGGGGAGTTGTTTTCAATATATAAAATATGTTTTTGAGGAGGAAACTCCCCCACAACCCTCAGGGCAAGGGTTTTGATTTATTCCCTGGAGGCATATAAGGTTTTTATAGAAGGCATTGTCGTAGAAACTTCATAAAAGGCTCGTTCAATTGGAAATTCAAAGGGCTAGTGCCCCTTTTTAATAGTCGAAAGGGATTGGAGGGCAACTAGCCCCCTCCCCCCACGCCCATCATTCCCCGAAACATATCGAATCAAAATTTTGAGATAGCCATCTTGTTCAGCGTCGTTGATTTCCAGATAGCAGGTATTTTTTTGAGGAGGACACTCCTCACAACCCTCAGGGCAAGGGTTTTAAGTTTTGCCCCGGGGGCATATAAGGTTTTTTATAGAAGGCGTTGTTGTAGAAACTTCAAAAAAGGCTCATTCGATTGGAAATACAAAGGGCTAGTGCCCTTTTTAATAGTCGAAATCGATTGGAGAGCAACTAACCCCCCCCCCCCCCCACCCATCATTCCCCCAAACACATACAATCAAAATTTTGAGATATCCATTTTGTTCAGCGTAGTTGATTTCCAGATAGAAAATATGTTTTTGAGGAAGACATTCGCCCAAAACCCACAAGGCAAGGGTTTTAAGTTGTACCCTGGGGGCATATAAGGTTCTTATAGAAGGCGTTGTCGTAAAAACTTCAAAAAAGACTCATTGATTGGAAATTCAAAGGGCTCGTGCCCTTTTTAATAGTCAAAAGTGATTTGAGGACAACTAACCCCCTTCTCATGCCCACCTTTTCCCCAAACACATCCAATCAAAAGTTTGAAACAACCATTTTAATAAACGTACTTTTAAGTTCTGGAAGTTAGGTCTTTGAGGATGACAACTCCCGCACAGCCCTCAGGGCAAGGGTTGTAAGTTATGCCCTGGGGGCATATAAAGTTTTGTATAGACAACACTGTCTTAGAAACTTCAGAAAGGGCTCATTCGATTAGAAATTTAAATGGCCAGTTCTCTTTTTGATAGTCAAAAGTGATTCTAAGGCAACTGACACCCCTTCCACGCCCACCGTTTCCCCAAACACATCCAATCAAAATTTTGATACAGCCATTTTGTTCAACGTAGTTGAAATTTCTGGAAATTATATGTTTGAGCAGGACATTCCCCTCCCAGTCTTCAGGGGCAACGGTTATAAGTTATGCCCTGGGGGCATATATAGTTCTTATGGAAGGAATGCTCGTATAAACTTCAGAGAGAGCTCATTTGATTGGAAATTGAAGGTTCTAGTTCACTTTTTAAGCGTCAAAAGATAATGGAGGGTAACCAGCCCCCCCCCAAATACATCCGATAAAAATTTTTAGATAGCTATTTTGTTAAAAATAGTTCAAAGATCACGCAAAAATTCCGGTGTCGACACAACCCACCAGGGCCCGGGGGCAGGCGTTGTAAGTAATGCCCTGGGGGCATATTTGGGTCTTATGGAAGGGATGCCCGTATTAACTTCAAAGAGGGATCATTTTGAAAGCTCTAGTTAAGTTTTTTTTAGAGTCAAAAGAGATTGGAGGGCAAATAGGCCCCCACGTCCCCTTCTTCCCAAATGCGGCAAATAAAAATTTTTAGATAGCCATTAAGTTAAAAATTTCTCAAGTCAGATTACAAAAACTCAGGTGTCGACACAACCCCCAAGGCCCGGGGCAGGCGTTGTAAGTTATGCCCAGGGGCATATATTGTTCGTATGAAAGGGAATCTCGTATAAACTTCAGAGATGGCTCATTTGATTGGATATTGAAAGTTCGAGCTCACTTTTTAAGAGTGAAGAGAGTTAAACTAGTCCCCCCCCCCCCCACGCTCTTCTTTTCTCAAACCCGTCCGCTACAAATTTTGAGATAGCCAGTGTTTTGGAAATTGTTCAAAAATTAGATAACAAAAACGCCCCCCAGAGCCCGGGGGATAGGCGTTGTAAGTGTTGTCCTGGGGGCGTAAATGGTTTTTATGAAAAGGACACTCGTATAAACTTCAGAGGGGGCTCATTTGATTGGAAATTGAAAGTTCTAGTTCAATTTTTAAGAGTCAAAACATATCCGAGGGCAACTAGCCCCCCCCCCCCACACCCTTTTTTCCCCAAACCCATCCGATAAAATTTTTATAATAGCCATTTAATTAAAAATAGTTCAAAGATCAGATAAGAAAAATTCCTGTGTCGACAGAACCCGCCGGGGGCCGGAAGCAGGCGTTATGAGTAATGCTCTAGGGGCATATATAGTTCTTATGGAAGGGCTGCTCGTATAAAATTCGAAGAGGGCTCATTTGATTTGAAATTGAAAGTTCTTGTTCACTTTTTAAGAGTCAAAAGATATCGGAGGGCAACTAGCCCCCCCCCCTCTCTACGCCCTAAGTGCATCAGATAAAAATTTTGAGTTAGACATTTTGTAAAAAAAATAGATCAAAGTTCAGATAACAAAACGCTCCTGTGTCGCCACAGCCCCCCATGTCCCAGGGGTAGGCGTTGCAAGTTATACCCTGGGGGCATATAGTGTTGTTATGGAAGGGATGCTCGTATAAAATTCCTCGAGTGCTCATTTGATTGGAAATTGATAGTTGTAATTTACTTTTTAAGAGTCAAAAAATATTGGAGGGCAGCTCGCCTCCCCCAACACTCCATTTATTTTTTTCCCACAGGCACTTCACATAGAAGGGGTCGTCGTATAAACTTCAAAGGGGGCTCATTCGATTGGAAATCGAGAGTTTAAGTGCCCTTTTTAAGAGTCACTAGTGATCAGAGTGCAACTGGCCCCCCCCCCAAGCCCTTTTTCCCCAAATACATTTGATAAAAAATTTGAGGCAGGCATTTTATTAAAAATAGTTCAAAGATCATATAACAAAAACTCCTTTACGTGAGGTCATTTCGTTAAAAATAGTTCAAAGATCAGATAAGAAAAACTCCTATGTCGACATCCTCCTCCCCCCCAGGGCCGGGGCAGGCGTTGTAAGTATTGCTGCGGGGGCATATATGGTTCTTATGGAAGGTATGCTCGTATAAACTTCAGAGAAGGTTCATTTGAATGGAAATTAAAAGTTGTAGTCCATTTTCTCAGAGTAAAAAAAGATCAGAGGGCAACTAGCACCTCCCTCCCTCCAGGCCCTTGGGTGTATCGGATGGATAAACCCATCCGATAAAAATTTCAGGTGACCATTTTTTTAAAAAATAGTTCAACCATCAGATATCAAAACTCCAGGGTCGACACAACCCCCAGGGTCCAAAGAAAGGCGTTGTAAGTTATACTCTGGGGATATATATGGTTCTTATAGAAGTGATACTCGTATAAACTTCAGAGAGGGCTCATTTGATTGAAATTAGAAAGTTCACTTTTAAAGAGTCAAAGGAGACTGAAGCATAATCTAGTCCCACCACACCATTTTTCGGCAAACCCATCCTATGAGCTTTTTGAGATATAAATTTTGTTTAAAATAGTTCAAACACCAGACAACAAAAACTATGAGATTAACATAAACCCATTTTTTCACTTTGATATTGTTACTTTTATATCAGTTTTGCTACTTTGATGAATATTTCATTTTTTTTAAGTTTGATTTTGAAATAAACTTAAAATTTTTTGCAATTAAAAACGAATAAAAACTAATTAAAAAATTTTTCCGAAAAATTAGTTTTTCAAAGAAAAGTAAAGCCCATTTTAAACTTAAGCGCAGCAGATACAAATACCTTTTAAGGTTCAAACTTAAAACGACCAGAAATTACTATTAAAGAATAAATGAAACCCAAAACGAACAGAAATTAAATAAACAATCATAGCAAAAACATGCAACAAGTAATAATATAAATGAATAAATAGATCTTAAAGCGAGTAATGCTTAGATCGAATATGAATATGAAGCTTAACAAAAAAGTATTTTCCTATTGAAGCATAAATGAAACTTAAAACGAACAGAAATTAATTAAACAATCAATGCAAGCAAACATACAATAGATATTAATGTAAATTAATAAATAAATCTTAAAACAAGTGAAACTTAAATTGAATATGCTAATCAAGCTAGAAAAGAACAAAAACCACCACAAACAAGAGTTTGGGTATGACCTCCTTCTCTCACTTTAAAAGTCTAAAACCTACTGCGTCATTGGCGCTTTACTGAAAACTATATGCGTCTTGAATAGTCTTGGAAAGTATAAACAACATCAAATTGAATATTTGATGTATAATGATATTAATTGTTGAAAGATCCATCAGTCCAAGAATTTATTTCACTGTAATTACATTTTTATTTTCAATACTGTAAGAACTGGAAAAGAAAATATTTTTAATATAATCCGTTTTCAGTTAAGCGCCAATGACGCAGTAGGCTTTTGGTTTTTACTTACGGTTAGGAAAGGAGGCAGCATCCAAACACTTGTTTGTAGGGAAACTATATTCGTCTTTAACAACTTTAAAAAGAGCTAATAAATTAAACTGAATATTAATTGCTGAAAGCTCATTAGTTCAAAATGTTACTATAATTTTAATGTTTATCTTCAATATTAAGTACAAAAGAAAATATTTGTCATAAAAATGCAAGACAGTGGGCTCAAAGAAATCTTGGAAATAGTATGCGCACCGGCCACGGTACCACATATACTCTCAGGGAAAACGATTTCTAGAGCTATTAGAGCTCACATTCTCAGGAACTCGGCTCTCTACGATCATCTTTTAGGACAAGATTTGGAAACTTTGGATACTTTCGGCCTTGAGAAACTCTTCAACGACACCCTTGAGGGAAAAATGTCCCCCAGAGACCTTGACGAAGCACAAGAGCTGGGACTACTGGTAAGCATTATCAAACAGAAGATTGAAGATCTACGAGATCACCGAACAGCAAAGCTCTGGCTGCAGTACCTTCACATGGTTGAAAAGCTTCTCAAGTTTATACGTACCGAGAAACTAGGCCTATGGGACCTACATTTGCAGGTTGCAGCAGAAATGCTTCCCTATCTAGCCGCATCTGGGTACAACCTTTACGTGAAATCTGTCTGGTTGTACATCCAAGAGATGACTAAACTTCCCCGTCGTCACCCAAAAATGTTTCAGATGTTCAGTGAGCAAGGACACACGATTATAAGGTCAGATCGGCGCTTGGCCGGCCTCCCAGCAGACTTAGCTATTGAACAAGAGTACACATGAAGCCTAAAGACATCAGGAGGACTCCCTGGTGGTGGTGGCATGACTGAAGAACAAAAATGTTTCAGATGTTCAGTGAGCAAGGACACACGATTATAAGGTCAGATTGGCGCTTGGCCGGCCTCTCAGCAGACTTAGTTATTGAACAAGAGTACATGCGAAGTCTAAAGACATCGGGAGGACTCACTAGTAGTGGTGGCATGACTGAAGAACAGAGAGTGATTTGGATCCTATCGAGGCCGGCGTGTCTTGAGGTCAACCTGTTGATGCAGAACCTGACGAATATCGGCTACTCTACAAGCGAGCAGCATCGTGACTTGAGTCTGAACAGACAAACCCGTGACTGTGAAGATACCACGAAGTTGGTAGATTTCTTCGACGTTTCATATCCATTCTAAGGCAATGTACTACTGATAAACGTTGCAAATACGAAGCCGAATCTGCTGGGAAGAAAAAAATCTTAGACAAGATGTCAGAAAAGACCTCGAAGGAACACGTCTTTAAAAAGAAAGACCAAGTGACTCTGATGACCACAAAAAAGTCAGGCCCCTCTGAGGTGGCGCACATCGACCCGGCGCTACTTTTTCAGAGGTTCATTATCGTTGCCCAGAGGTCTAGTCTCAAGGAAGATTATTTCAAGTTTGAGCTCTGTACCATTCCTCCTACTCTTTTCGAAAGAAACAGATTCATGCGAAAGGCCAACAAGCCCGAGCTAGCAAAAGCAGTCTATCAGTCATGTGGGATTGATGCTCAGTCCCCAAGACCGGTGGGAAATACCAGCTTCGTCTTAGACGGGGGTACCCTTTTCAATCAGATCCTGTGGAAGGTCGCTTCCACACACAAGGCTACCATGTCTTCGTACATTCATTACGTCGAAAAAAAGTATCCCCGTACAGTTGTCGTCTTCGACGGATACGACGGCGGTCTGTCAATCAAAGATGCAACCCATTTGTGTCGAGCTGCATCGGTTGGCCACGAAGTGTTATTTAACGAAGACATGCATTTTTGCATGAAGAAAGAGGAGTTTCTTTCATGCAAGGAGAACAAATCGCGTTTTCTGAAGATTCTTGGAAGCGCTCTGGTAGCCAGCGCTTGCGATGTATACCACTCTGAAGGAGATACTGATCTAGACATAGTAAAGAAGGCTGCGGAAACAGCACTCCATAGCGACACCATTGGGGTTGTGATGACACGGATGTTCTCGTCCTCCTCATCTGTCATGTAAACACGAGTTTAAACCGAGTTTACTTCTCGCCGGAAGCGAAATTCGGAAGTGAATACTCAGCTTGGGATGTTTGTCAGATTAAAGACAAGCTAGGATCAGAAGTTTGTCAGCTGATGCCGTTCTGTCACGCCATACTGGGTTGCGACACAACATTGCACCTTTATGGCATCGGAAAAGGAAAGCTCTTCAGCTATTGTTATCCAGCTCGAGTTTAAGAGACGCCGGTACCCTGTTTACCAGAAAATCTGCATCTCATGAAGAGATAGCTGCGGCTGGAGAAAAAGCTTGGCTGATACTCTACAACTGCCAGGATCTGCCAAGTCTTGATATTGCCAGAAGCCAAGTTTTCCTGAGGAAAGTCAATGCTGCCACCTCATTCGTACACCCACAAGAGCTGCCTCCGACTATGATGGCAGCGAAGTATCATTCGTTCCGAGTCTACAGCCAGGTTCAGATTTGGCTAGGGAACACGGTTGACCCCCTAAGCTGGGGATGGAATCTTCAAGGCAACGAAGTTTTAGAGCTAAAAATGACGGATCTCCCCACTGCTCCTCCTCATCTTCTAAAGACAGTGAAGTGTTCATGCCGAGCTGATGGTTGCGACAGTGAGAGATGCTCCTGCAAGAAAAATGGCATGGAATGCACCATAGCTTGTCGAGTGTGTAGAAGAGTTTCGTGCAACAACTCGAAGTGTCAAGAAGATGAATTTTCTGAGGATGAACTTTAAGCCTGTGATTTAATTTTCCCTGTGATTTTTGTTCCTTTGATCAATCAGATGTGCAATTTTCTTACTTTTTACTTACTTACTTAAAGCTCTTGCTCGGCAGCGTCGCCAGCGTAGAGGGAACCAGTCGTCAGCGCCGTCAGTCTTCTCCAGAGTGGTCGGTTCAGGGCGAGGGTTGTCACTTCAGCCGGGTTGATGTTTCTGGAGGCGAGCCGATCACGGATGACGTCCGCCCATCTGCTGCGTGGTCTTCCCCTAGGACGCCTCCAGCCGTGTGCAACTGGGTCGAAATCGAAGATGAGCTGGGTGGTGGTTTGGGCAGGCAGACGGAGCAGATGACCATACCAACGCAGCGAGCGAGACTCAAGCTGCTCGGACAGGGGTGGGAGTTTGAAGGACCTGAGGATTTCTGAATTTCGTACCCTGTCAGGCCATCGGGAGCGTTCTATTTTTCGGAGGTGTTTCGTCTGGATGGCATCTACCTTCAGCGTCTGTGTCTGAGTCAGCGACCAAGTCTCAGCAGAATAGAGCATAATGCTGGCAACCGAAGCAGAGTATATTCGTGCTTTGGTGAGACGGCTGATCTGGGGTTTATGGAAGACTGTTTTTAGAAAGCGACCGAAGACAGAGTTTGCTTTTGCCGCTCTTGCTGATATTTCGGCATCTAGGCTTCCGTTTGAGCAGACAATTGAACCAAGGTAGGTAAACTGCTTGACTACCTCTACAGTCTGGCCACAAATTTCCACAGATGACAGGGGGTTGGACGGCGTTTTCTCAACGGGCATTATCTTGGTCTTCGACCAATTTATTTTCAGACCAATTTTCTCAGCGGCAGAGGCCAGTGTTTCCAGTGTAGTTTTGAGGTCACTAATGTTTTCGCATATTAGCGCCACGTCGTCGGCAAAGTCGACGTCTGAAAGAAATCTTCCAGCAAAGCCTATGCCAAACGGCTGCACCTTCTGTGTTTTATTCAGGATGTGGTCTATTACACAGTTAAAGAGCTCAGGTGCAGCGGCACATCCTTGCCGGACACCATTTTTAATTTTGAAATATCCAGAAGGCCGTCCATTTACAATCACCGCACTTTCTTACGTTTTATTACAAATAATTTTTACCCCGTCGTGTTTTATGGTGATGAAGGTGAATGGATTTTGATCTCAAATGCCTGCGAAGAGCAAGGTTTTTGGGGAAGGGTGGGGAGGATGGGTAGTAAAAAGATCTTGAAGTATCTCAGAAAACCTAGTTTGTCAACTCAAAACTGATCTAGAAACTTCTATCAAACGCTTGTTTTTTTTGTTTTTTTTTACCTATAATGTTAAAATTTGTTCATTTTTGTTCAAAAACGGAGTATTTCTGATTTATTTTTTGACATTTCGGAGAAACAAACATCAGATATCGTTTCAGATTTTAAATCTGATACAGAAAGACATAACAAACACCACTTTCGTGATATTTTATTTTTTTCCCCAAAAATTAAAAATTAACAAACAAAAAAGGCGAAAAAAACAAATTTCGCAGAGAGTTTTTTCTGATCTGAATAGTGAAGAATGATCCTGGTCCTGGAATCTGATCCTGGTCAAACCTTATTGTTCCTGTACTATAAGTAAAGAACGATGTTGGCACAATGTATTATTCATTTTTTTGTTTCCATACCCGGGCACTTCGTATCGAAGGAGTTGTCGTAGAAACTTCCAAAAGGGCTCATTCGATTGGAAATTGTAGTGGCTAGTGTCCTTTTTAACAGTCGAAAGTGATTGAAGGGCAACTAGCCCCCCCCCCCCCATCATTCCCCCCAACACATCCACTCAAAATTTTGAGATAGCCATTTTGTTCAGCTTAGTTGATTTCCAGATAGAGAATATGCTTTTGAGGAGGACACTCCCCCACGACCCTCGGGGCAATGTTTTTATGTTATGCCCTGAGGGTATATAAGAACGATGTTGGCACAACGTATTATTTTTTTTTTCCTTTAGAGCAGGGCACTTCGTATCGAAGAAGTTGTCGTTGAAACTTCGAAAATGGCCGATTTAATTGGAAATTTGAGTGGTTTGTGCCATTTTGATTATCGAAAGTGATTGGAAGACAACTAACACCCCTTCTACGCCCACCATTTCCCCAAACACATCCAATCAAAATTTTTAGATAGCCATTTTTTCAGCGTCGTTGATTTCAAGATAGAAATTATGTTTTTGAGGAGAAAACTCCCCTACAGCCCTCAGGGCAACGGTTGTAAGTTATGCCCTGGGGGCATTTATCATAAAATTGTATAGAATACGTTATAGTAGAAACTTCAAAAAGGGCTCTTTAGATTGGAAATTGAAATGGCTAGTGCCGTTTCTAATAGTCGAAAGTGATTAGAAAGCAACTAACCATTTGCCCAAGCATATCTAATCCAAATTTTGAGATAACCATTTTCGTCCACGCAGTTTAAAGTTCAGGAAATTATACTTTTGAGCAGGACGCTCCCCCACAGTCTTCAGGGCAAGGGTTATAAGTTATGCCCTGGGGAAATATAAGGTTTTTATTGAAATCTTTGTCGTAGAAACTTGAAAAAGGGTACATTCGATGGGATATTCAAAGGAATAGTGACCTTTTTAATAGTCTCGAAAGTGATTTGACCTCCCTCTCACGCCCACATTTTCCCCAAACACATCCAATCAAATTTTTTAGATAGCCGTTCTGTTAAAATTAGTTGAAAGTTTTGGAAATTAGGTCTTTAAGGATGACAACCCATCCCCCCTACAACCCTCAGGACAAGGGTTGTAAGTTATGCTCCGGGGAAATATAAGGTTTTTACCGAAAGCGATATTATTCGATAATTTTAAAGGGGTCATTCAGAGAGAAGTTGGCAGGGCTGGAGTCATATTAAGTTACAAAATGTATTGAAGGCGAGCTATGCCCTCATTTACGACTAGCTTGTTCCGAGACACATTGAATAAAAATTTTGAGGTATCCATTTTTGTTCAACGTAGTCGAAAGTTCTGAAAAGAACTTTCGTCGAAAAGTTCATGCATTTTTACCCATTGTTTACATAAAGTGTTTGGTATCAGGAAAGGCGGACATGTTTCACCCTTGGTGTCCAAAAAGGCCAAGGGAATGCGGGTGCGGCTTTCAGAGAATGCTGAGAGGAGTATTGAACTAAATCCAAACACACTAGATGCTTGCAGTAAGTCAAAAGCGCGTATCTCAGGAATGGCTTGGGGTATTAAGTTGGGATTTTCGGGGAATGATCAATTGATCAAAAGGTAATGGGCGCGCGCTACACCTACTACTAATGCTGCTACCACCCCTGCTACTACAGCTACTGTTTCTGTTATTCAAATTAAATTTGAAAGAAAAAACACCTCTTAAAGGTACTTTAGACGAGAACATCTTATAGTGTATGGCTAATCAGGGACGGTTTTAGGGACACCAAATTCCTAAGAAGGTTGGAGATTGTACTAACTACGGTGGTTGTAAAGGCATAAAGTACTGAGGGAGCCGAATATTCACCGATGCTTTCCAAAGGTCGTTGTGTTTAGTACCCCGTGAAAATCCCCCCCCCCCCCTGTATGTAAAATTGAGCAGCCAAAGCGAAAGCCAGACAAAGTACAAAAAAAAACTTTTAAAAACATCAAAAATTTGTTACGTTTTTTACGAGTTGGAAAAACATTTCGGGGGGGAAGGGGGATTTTAACCCCCTCCCCCTGGATACGGCCTGACGTAATACCTCTCACCTAGATTTCATTAAAATTACCACATTTGAGGATTCTGCATAACGACCAAAATTGTTTGTATTTAACCTTATTTTCTTTAACCTTTATCTTACCGTGCTATGATAACTCAACCCCAATAAACACGAAAAAGAGAATAAAAAGGAATATATAAACATAAATACTATAGGATATTTTACATCATATATTCTACCTGTATTTCGGAATATAAGGAGAATATTCCAGAATCTCTTTCCTTTTTATTCCTTTTTTTGTCTGGCTGTAGCTTTGGCTGCTCAATTTTACATATGGGGGGGGGGGGGATTTTCACGGGTTAGTTTTCAGGTGGGTATCTTACTGTTGCTTTGGCTGCTCAATTTTGCCTATAAGGGGGGGGGGGATTTTCACGGAGTAGTTTTCCGGTGGGAATTGTTCACGGGTATGGCAGAATTAGGCAAGATAAGATAAAATTTATTTTCAAAAGGACATAACAAGCTCTAATAGAGCCGAATTCGCTTCATATATCCATTAAGAGAAAGCAAAAAAAAAGAGACAAAGCAAAACAAGGAAACAAATAATACAACAAGACAAACATCAATCAGGCATAAAAATGGTCAATAGAATTTTAACTCATTAAAAAGAAAAAAAAATGCATGTTCAAGAACTAAAATGAGCTTTATGCGTCTAATGGTAAAACAAAAACAGCGGGGGGGGGAAACAATAATACTTTATTACGAACAACTATCACAGGCTAAAAGACGAAAAAAAGGCCAAATTCGCATTCCAAGCCAAATATTGAAATAATAAAAAAAAAAAACTGAAATTAAAATGTCAGTTGTCCGCAGTGTGGTTAATTCTCCAGGGCAAAATTAGCAAACAACCAGCAAAAATATGGTACTGCCCTGACGAATTTACAATCTTAAAAAATCGTAGTTTTCAATTATGAATGGACCTAAGAAAGGTTCAGCGAGACAGTTGGTTCATAATGTCAACTACAAAAGTCAGATTCTTAATCTGTTGATCATTAGTTAGAATTCCATATTCATTATATTTAAGGAAAAAGAAATATTTGGAAAAGAATTCATGGAATCGAATCCAAATTCTGACTGGAAGGCCATCGAATCTGCTTCTAGTATTCTATACTTCCGTCTTAAAAAGTGTGCTCTAATTCCGTTGGTTTATTCTGGTGACGTAGTCATTCATGTTACTCCTTAATCTGATATCAGGGAGGGAAGCTAAAGCGTAGTGTTAGCTTGAATATTCAATTGCCTAAGTAAAAGGGGTGCTAAAAAATGCAGGTCAAGTTGAGCTGAAAAATGAAACTTAATACCATTCCCAAGAAATAGTCTTTGATAACTTGGATACACTTACACTTTTGATGTATGTAAATTGTAAGAGTAGAAGTACTAATAGTAGGGATTGATGGAGATTTTTGTTGTAGTGTCATAAGCAACGTGATGAGGTTTTTTCACAAACCTTTCCCCTAGATCGTTTATGTCGGCCCAAGAATACTTCCTTGGAGTACTCTGTCTATAAAACCGAGCTGTCTTTTGAAATGGAGCCATCACAGCCCTTTCTCCGGGAGACTGGAACGGGGGTTATACTTCGGAAGCATAGTTATTTGACCTTTAGACTATTTTGAACAAAATGGCTATCTCAAAATTTTGACC
Organism: Artemia sp. Qi Xiang Cuo; assembly: GCF_049724085.1. NCBI lineage: Eukaryota > Metazoa > Arthropoda > Branchiopoda > Anostraca > Artemiidae > Artemia > Artemia sp. Qi Xiang Cuo. The sequence continues at coordinate 59,930,648 of NC_142810.1, forward strand.
GGATGCCTTTGGGGAAAAGGGGTGAAAGGGCTGGTTGCCCTTTGATAATTTTTGACGCTTTAAAAACTAGAAAGTTTCAATTTCCAAACGAATGAGCTCCTTCCAAAGTTAATAGGACCACCCCTTCCACAAAAACCTTTGCTTAAAGCTTTTAAGGGAAAGTCAAACTACCACTACTTACTCGTTGCATCACCCAAGGCCAACAAAAGTGCTCACGCTCCTACAAATCCTCTCCCCCCGCACCGCTAATTTCTTATTCAAGAAGTAGCTGCGGATGATTTTTGTGTTTTAAAGTTTTGTATCGAATTTCAATGCTTACTTGTAGGGCTATTTTAAATCTTTGTTTACACATAAATGTTCCGTTTTTGAATATCTGCCAAATAGATTTATTACTGGGGACTGTCAGTACAAATCTGTGTTCGTTAGTATTTTTGTTTCCACAAATTAATAGAAAATTATTAGTAACAATTTCTTTGCGGTATTTCGAAGCATATTTTTTTTTATATTATTATTATTACAAGCTTCACGGTTCCATCACAAGTGACGATATGCCACGAGTCCTGGTAATTACTTCGCTTCTTACATTTGAGGTATTTATTATTCCTTCTCTTAAACACCTCCAGAGGATTTTCCAGGATTACCTCTGCTGGGGAGCCATTGCTTGTGGTGACAGGTCGTCAGGCGAATCTCGTCTTCAAATATTCCTGGCGGGGTGTACTCTGCACAAAGTAGTCCTGTCGAGCTGAACTTTGGCGAGTTGATCGCAAAAGCGTTGCTCAGTCTGGAGCAAGTTTCGATACCTCCTCAGATTGAAGGCAATTCATGTATTTGTAGAACACCGACATTAACACCCTTTCAAACAATTCTGGATCGACTGTGGGGGGTTGGGATCAGAGTTGCTAGAAATTGCTGTGCGAAATACCCGGTTTTGAACACGTTGAAGGAGTAATGTGGCTAATTGGAGCACAAGCAAAGAGAGGAAATGTATATCCCATGACTGGTCTGATACATAACGTGAATAGTGTCAAAATGTAATCGTCAGGGAGGAGGTATTTGCATCTTAGGGTGACTCCTAGCTTCAGGTAGCAGGACGATCTCACTTTGCCGAAGTGTTCAGCCAATGTGAGATTTGACGGGAATGAACTCTAAGAAGGCGTACAATGTTTACTTTTGTCATTGTATCTCCTTTGAAAAGGAGAACAAAGTGGTTTTTCACATTCCGCGCCAATGAAATTAAGCGCTCTTTTGTTTTTGGCGCATTGAAACTGATCAGCCACTCATCTGCCCAAACCTCAATTTTTTCAGATCAGCCAAGTGGTGAGGCTTTTTTCACAAGGATATCCCCTAGATCGTTTATGTCGGCCCAAGAATACTTCCTTAGGGTACTCCGGCTAAAACCGAGCTTTCTTTTGAAATGAAGCCGTCAAGGACAACATATATTGAACATTGAGAAAGTCAGCAAGCATTTCAAATAGCCAACACCCAACTTCATAGGCTTTTAGTTTGAATACAAGGTCCTCGCGCCATACGCGATCAAAGGCTTTTGCGATGTCAAAGGAGAGAAGGCGAATGAAGTTTCTGAGACAGACACTCAAACCATTCTTGATATACAGCGCAAATGCTCTTTTGATCAGTTGAATCTATTTTATCTGCATTTGACCGAAATCAATATGTTACAATCAAGATACTTTGATGTTTCTTTTTTTTATTTTTTTTAATTTGCTATATCTTCTTTTCATTATTCCTAAAAATTACTACAACAACTTTTTCGTCAGCAATTCTATGTGCAACAGCCAGCAGAAAATTGTTCGTGACAATTTGGCTGCGGAAATTGGAAAGCGTTCTGTGACTGAGACACAGCCTACACCAAAGGACAATCCTTGCACACATACACAAATACAGGGATGTAGGAAAGAAAAAGATAAAGAATGAAAGAGGGAATAAGAGAAAGAGGAGGGAAGAGCATGCACGCAAACAGATTTTCAAGGAAGGGTGAGAGAGATTGAGAGAAAGACGTGAAGGCAAGTGAACAGGAAATTGTTTATGGAATGGATACAAATTTTGAGGCCAACCCGTATCCGTCGTATACCCTTTTCTACTACCCCCCCCCCACGTAGCCCCCATAATATTGGATAAAAATCTTAAGATAGGGTTTTTGTTCTTAGACATTCATAAGTCTAATAAGCATGCCCGCTGGGGTTGACATCAACCTCACAGCAACAGGGGCAATTGCCCTAAGTTATAGAAATCACCCATTGTTCACACAGAAGTTTTAGCACAGAAGACAGCCACAGGTTGGGTCTTTGTTTAGATAGATTTATTTTCCAGATAACAGTACAATAATTACACAACAATCTACAAATCCCCCGCAAAAGTTCCATTACCTGTAGGAGGGGGATTATAAATCAGATCTCATAACATTTAAACACTTAACATGTAAAGCATTTGCTTCATAAAAATGGAGAGAAAAAAAATCGAATCAGCTTTACGTCTGAATCAAAGAAATATTTGTGTCCCCTAAATTGGGATTCGCCCAAGAAACAATAAAGCCTGGAACTTATACCCATGAGCAATTGGGCCAAGGGGTTATGCACAGCAAAAACTTCAAAAAAAAACTACCCCGTCTGAAAAAAAGGGCAAAAACATTTTTTGGGTTTTGAACATTCCACCCAAAGACTCAGAGTCAAGACGCACAAAAATGGGGCCTTAACTCCATGGCGTTTTGCAAAAAGGGCCTAAGACCACTTTTTTCTGAAAATGAGTCAAGCATACGGTTCGAAAGTAATCGAAGAAATCTATCGATTAGTCTATTCAAAATGGGTTTATCTTTAATCCTGACGGAGTTACAAACAGCTCCAAAAGTGTGTAAAAAAAAAAAAAAAAAATCCCTTATCTTCTAAGTAACGAGAAGTTCAGCAATTTGGACATTTCCAGCGAATTCCGACCAAAAGGTTAACTAGGAGTCAGTCTTTACAGTTTCCTTAAACTCTGATTTGTGACAAAGATTTTTTTTTTTCATTTTGCTCTCCTTTAAAACTAGGAAAAGTGGACTTAGGCCATTTTTGCAAAACGCCACGGAATTTTGTCTCTCCCAATGGCTTGCATTTGACGTTCACAAGTTTCTTGGCAAGATACACTCCTATACAGAACACAAATTTGAAACTAATTTTGGCGGTATTGGTTCGTGACGCCAAAAATGGACCCAATTTTTTCGACTTTGATAGGCTTGTAGCTTAAAGGACTTATAGACAGGGCCTGGCAGACACTGATGAAAACAAAAGCATTTTGAAGATTGGCTGCATTGATTTTTGAGACCTTAAACAGAGTCAACGAATGTTTTTTCTCAGATTTTCATCAGATTTTTTCAGGGGTAGGGGGAGGCGGGTGGGGTTTACAAAAGGATTTTTTCGGTGAGGGGGGGGGTCCTACAAAAAACTTCAAAACGCATAAAAAATTTGTTTATATTAATTATTGTTACGTTTTTACGAGCCAGACAAATATTTCGGGGCGGGGGGGGTTCAAACCCCTTACCTCCCCCCCCCCTGGATACGGCCTTGCGTACGGGGCATGTATACAAAGACAAGCGGATATGGGACTAATGAAAACTAAAGCTTCAAAGAAAAATTTATTCATCCGTGACACCCAAACAGGGCTGTAACCACTAGTGATTTATCACTATTTCTAGTGATTTTTCTTAATAAGTGATTTTTTTTGGCTAGTAATTTTTAGTGATTTTCTAAAAAGTCTAGTGATTTTTTAATTTTATAAGTGACTTGTATTGGAATCAAGGTAGGCTACTTACGTATTATAGTGACCCCACTTAAGAAGTTTGATCTAATCTATCTGCATAAAACCGGTTTGTCTGTCCACATTCGGAGGTAATTAGCTTAGGCACAGTAAGATAGACTATTAAATAGTTATATTGTAATTAAATATTTAATATACAGAGTAGGTATCTTGGTTAGGTATTTAATATAACGCGTTCTGGGCGGCCTGCTTTTCATAATTCTTTGTTGTAGTTTCCATAATTTTGTTACCAAAGTATTATATTTTCATCATATTTAGGTGTTTTTCATTAGGATTAACCTATCTTCACTTCTTGAATGGGGTCGCTATAATACATAATTACCCTAATCTAATTTTAAGCAGGCAATCAGAGAAGAATTATTGATTTAAAAAAAACAGTCGATAAAATAACCATACAATTAATAAAAATTACTGTCTCCATCCCCCAACATTTTGGCTAGTGACACCCTGCAAGAAGCTCGCTTATCATCAGCATATTTCCTGCCAAGGTGACGGTTTTCTTCCCTTCATCACGATTTTCATCCTCTGCTGATGACTGTACATATCATCGAAATATCCAGAACTTTTGTATACGTTTTTGACTGTCTAATAACAGGACCTATCTCCGTTTGAACTCTTATTTGTTCTTCATAGAAAGGCAGTGTGGTCTTGAAGAAATACCGAGGTTTTATGGCAATGCTTAGATTTGCCTATTCACTTACAATTTCTTAAACCTAATACTGACAATGTACTACTAGGCCTAGGCTAGTATGTGTTGGCCTCAGGGAGCTTGGTGAGGTGATGAAGTGTTAGTATTGTAGATGTTTTAGACCATTTACGATTCTGTCCATTAAATAATGCCATGGACAGTTGAAATAAGTTCTTTCTCACTATGAATGTTTAGGCTATATATTATCCAAAGGCCTAGGTCAGGCATGTACACATAAGTGTCTTTTTTTTCTTTTTTTTTTTGACGACAGAAGACAATAATAAGCCAAAAATGTTTTATGATTTCATAGGAAGTGCTCAGAAATTCAGAAACAGTTACAATTCTGTCAGTAACCTAAGGCCCCCTGCATATGTTCCTGGCCTATATCTCTTTTTATAATGGGGTAAAGTCCTAGATAAGAGGCTTTCATCTATCTTGGAAAGTAGTTGTGTTGGGTGGATGTAACTTTCAGAGACGATTTCAGCAGAGCCGTTCAAAGGGGGGCGGGGGGGGGGGCAAGCGGGTCACCTGTCCCGTGTACTGTAGCTGGGGTAGGAAACCGCGGCTGAGGGATTGCCCATTTTGATCAGATTTATCACTTTCATTCAGCTTTTTTGGTTCATATTTGAGTCGGGAGGGGGGACTGTAATTAATTTGCTACCAACCCTAGGAGTAGCTCTGAGCTTCAGAGTTTAAATTATACCCTTAGAAAATCTTCTGAAGTGTCAACCACCCGGGATGGATACACAGTAACTGTTTATTTTTGAAGGGGGGGCACACAAATAAAACTTGGCCTCCTTCTTTGTTTTTTCCTTCAACCCCTGTAATTAGCATAAATTTCGACCTTCTGGGGGCATGTGCTACTAAATTTACCCCCTGACTCTGCCCCTGTCTACTTATACCCTTTCAAAGAGAACTAACCTTTGATGAAATTGGATAAACTTCATTGTATAAATGTGGATTTTTAAGAGATAGATCTACAGCACAAATAAGCCCCAAGAAAGAGTTTTGAGTTTCATGACTTTGTTAAACCCTGACTTATAAAGTAAAAAAAAATCGAAAAAATGAGCTTTGAATTTGAAAAAAAAAACACATATGGTTTCATATTAGCCATATGGCTCATAAGTCATATCATGTGTAAGGCTCAATTCAGTGCAATTGTGTTTTTACTAACACTTAAAGTAAAAAAAAAAAAAATTGAACCAAAGTTAAGCCCCCCCCCCAAAAAAATGTAATTTTATTTTGAAATTAAGACAGATAAAAGGCCTATCTTCTAGACTATGCAATTTTCCAAGCCTTATACAAGGAAAACAGTAGGGATATGAGTTTGAAAAAAATCAGGCTCTGAACTCAATCCTGACAGTTTCATTCTCCTAGGCCAAACCCAACTGCCTTCCAAGATAGCCTTGCAAAAAGCCTCATCATCTAGAATTTTACCTAGCCTACTTTTAAAATTAAATATTCTTTCTTTAGGCCAAATAAAACCGATAATATTAAAGATTTGTATAGCCTAGGTTTCCCATAGTGCACTGATTCTTGTTTTCTTAATTGAGGAAAATACATTTTATATATTTAACCCCCATAGCCAAAAACAGATTAACAACTAAAATTAATTAATAAAGTTAAAGATACTACTGGTTGTTCAATAGGCTATACACTCTGACGTCTTTTCATGAAGAGCCTGAAGGCATAGGCCTACCAAATTCCATTTAATAAGATATCCTGAGACGTTTTTTTACGAATAGGCCTGAGAGGCCCTAACTCCTAAGTAAATAGTCAAGGCCTACCTAATATTAGTTTAAAAAATAAAATAACATAGCCTAATTACGCTAAATATAAACAAATAAAAAATGAGATAAACACCTTTTAATTAAAACAAAAGAAGCCTAGGTCTGTTTAGCCTCATTTCCATTGCAAACCATCATTTTCTTTTATTCATATCTCCTTTCAATGAGTAAAAGCCTTCTTTTAATAATTAAAACAACTGAATTAAGATAATAAAATTAAAAATACCTTTAGAGTTGTTTAGTATCCATTTTTGATGTCTCTTGTCTAAGGAACCCTTAGGCGAACTGGTCTCCTTTTTGTAAAAGACACCCTAAAGGCGCAGAGGCGAGAGACATCTAATTTGAATAATTAATTAATATGTGATTTCGAGGAGAAATACATTTGCTTGATTAACAAAAATAAAAATAAGAGTAAAAAATAGGTAAAATAGGAATAGAAAATGGAATATTCCAGAAGCATTAAAGAAGAAACGAATACAAATAAGTGAAAGATATTTCAGCTGGGGGTTTACTAGTTTTTATCAGGGGCGTCGTTTGGGAGGGGCAAGAGGGGGGGGGGGAGGTCTCACCCAGTAATGTGGAGAAAAATTATTATATAGCCCATGCTCCTTGAATATCCGAAAGTAGACCCCTCTTATCCTCCCCCAATGAAAATGTGGTAGCCTAGATTCGCTGCTGGTATTTGTGGACGGCGAGAGGTTGACCTTAACGTGAGCCCTGTTAAACAGAGTGACAAAGGATCAGGGACATACGCACGGGAAGGGGGGTTAAGCCACCTCTTGAAAAATTACATTTTCAAAATTTCTGGAGACTTCGTGTTCAAATTAAACAACAAAATTTGTTAATTTTTATTACCTCCCCCCCCCCCAGGCCGTAGCCAAAATTTTTGGTCGATGGGGAGGAGGGGTATTTTTTCGGTTGAGGGGGGCTTATAAAAAAAACCTTCAATAAACACATAAAAAATGTCGTTATATGCAGTTTTGCTCTGCTCTTACGAGTCAGACAAAAGGTAGAGGGGGGGGGGGGGTCAAACCCCTTAACCATCGATGTGTACAGCCTTGGGTCCACAAAAAAAATGTTGGTGTATATGCCTGCAAGGGCATCCAATCTTCTTAACTACTTAAATTTCCAGGTAGTTAAAGCAAGAGTGATGATTGGAACTTTTCCGAAGGGGTACGACTGCTCAACTAGTAGGCTACTAGGAGTTAGGAGCAAATCTCATTTTCCTCTTTTGGCACATTTTAAATGTCTTCTTGTAAACCGGGGGGCATGCCTCCTTATCTCTCCCTGCTGGTGGACATAAATTCAAAGCTGTTCAAATCCAATGGCTAGAGCGATATTTATGATCAGTGGCGGAATATGCACAAAAAGTTACGACAGAGCCGTTCGAGTGGGGGGGGGGGCTGGGTAAGTTTTACGGGCCCCGTGATAGGGGAGGGTATCTGAGGAGGCTTTCCAGTCCCCTTTGATCAAATTTTCATTTTGATTTGGCTTTTTTTGCTTATATTTGAGTTGGGGGGGGGGAGCTGTAATTAATTTTTTCCCAGGCACCACCAACGTTAGGAATGGGTCTGAGTTACGAAGTGAGCAGTCCCCCAGGAGCCAGTGTGCCAAGCATATACTAAGATTTTGTTTTCTTGTTCGGCGAAAATGAGGGATATGCTAATAAAAAAAAGTAAAAAAAAGCACGTCATAAAGCTTCACTTGTCTTTGCAAAAATATGTTTATTATATTAGGTCCACACTTTGCTAATTAATCTGGTAATATGTACATCTGTTGACAGAAACAGATTTTTTTGTTTAATCTAAGGACTTTGAGTTTTCTGTTTATTTTTTCCTTCAGAAAATGAGCAGATAAATTCTTAGACTCGTCAGTTATCTCCAAGGACACTTTTTCCCCTTTTTCTCATTTTGAAACTCGGTTTTCAAAACTTTTGGCAACCCGGTAATCAGTAACTTTTCAATCCACGGAAATGAGTATACATGATTTTTTTTGTCATATATATATATATATATATATATATATATATATATATATATATATATATATATATATATATATATATATATATATATATATATATATATATATATATATATATATATATATATATATATATATATATATTATATATATATATATATATATATATATATATATATATATATATATATATATATATATATATATATATATATATATATATATATATATATATATATATACAAGGGGCTGTGGTCACAAAAACAAAGACACTTTCATACAAGCTTAAACTGGCACAAAAGTATAATCTAGGCTAGTCGACTATAATCTATGTCTATGTTCTATAATCTTTATTTATGCTCTATACCCATCGTCAGGAACCTTCCAAGTCTCTTTATACCTCCCATATCTTTCCTTGCTAATAAATTTATTATCTCATCTCTCTCCCAAGCCTCAGCCCCAAACAATTCTTTCCTTAAATCCATTAATTCACTACACTTTCACTCAAAATGAACCAAATCTTCCTCTTTCCCACACATAAGACAAAAGTAAGGACCAGAAACTTGCCTAACCCCTACTAGATACTTCCTTCTCTCACCTACTCGTAACCCATCTGACCTAACACAAATAATAAACTTTAGCTGCCTCTTTTGAAGCCCCGCCTTAAAATACAATTCTTCTCCCCACTGCTCCTTACCTTTTGCATACAACTCCAGTGATCGGGTCTCAATCACGAACGCTTGCCAACCTGGATCTTGTGTCCCTTAACCTCTCCCTGACCCTACTTGCAGCTTCTCCTTCCTTTAATCCAATCCCTAGTCCAACATTCCATAGCCTGAAAATCCACAATCATCCAATATCTTCTTTATTTGAGATGGCCACGTATCACTCTTTGGGATCCTCAGAGCTTCTAAACATGCTGCTTTTGTTATCCTTACTCTGGTCGAACTCAAGATTTCCTCCCATAGTCTTATCATCCCTACTAGCCTATCACTTCTTAAAGAAAATAAACCTAGATGTCCTCTCAATACTAAACTATTCGTTGAAAAATGTAGACCTAAAACTCTCTTAAAATACTGAAGCTGAATCTCCTCCATCCTCTCACCAACTATGTATCCCCAAACTTCAGATCCATAATGCATAGTCGATGCAATCTTTACCTGAAATATCTGCTTATGTATAATAATAATAATCTTTATCCGTTCTCTTTATCACACTGCAATAAAATGGGTATCGTAAATTTAAGCACAAAAAAAGAAGAAAAGCACAAAAGGACATAGCACCAAGAAAAACACAAATGATGAACCATCACCTCTACTTCAGGACACTATTGTTGTTACATCTGACGTAATAGGGCACAAACGATTTTAGATATCTTGTTGTCGAGTGTGTAGGCGGGCACTCCAACAGTTTTAGGTATGCATCTTCAGGTTATGTATGTTCGCCAGTTGGCTAGCAGTCACAGCATAGGCGCAGGACTTTCCTTTAGCAAGACTTAGTTTCAGTTGCTTTACAAACTTACCATTTGACGAATACGTATATCATAAATACGTAAACTCCTCCCTAATTTCTAAATCTATTCCCTCCCATTTTACTCTATCCCTACTTGTAATCTTACCCCCTTTTCTAAAAACCATAATTGCTGACTCCTTTACATTCAGGCTTAGTTGCTTCCTATCTATATATTCCTTAGTTCTATCCAACAAGAACCGTAAATAATCTAGACTTCGTTACTAGTGCCAGATCATCTGCGAACATCGGCATGCATAGTTCACAGATATCTAATGACACCATTGGGGCTCCTTACTTCCTAAGAAAATCCGGCAAATCAGTAATAAATAACGAAAATGACCGTGGAGACAGGGAGCAACCTGGTTTAACCCCTTTTCTAGAACAAATTACATCTGAAAATTTTCTTGCCACCCTAATGACAAACTTCGTAGCTTCATACATACTTATTAAAATCCATACAAGTGGGTATGGCAGGCCAATATTTATACAATTCTTCATTAACAGTTCCCTCTTTACATTATCAAATGCCCCTTTTAAATCCAAAAAAGCTTCATACAATTCACCTCCCTTCTTATTATAGACAGCGCGCTAGCGCTGCCTAAGTAAAGAACGATGTGGGCACAATGTGTTTTTTTTTTCTCTCCACCCGGGCACTTCGTATCGAAGGAGTTGTCGTAGAAACTTCAAAAACGGCTCATTCGATTGGAAATTGGAGTGACTAGCGCCCTTTTTAATAGTCGAAAGTGATTGGAGGGTAAATAGCCCCTCACACCCATCCTTTCCCCAAACAAATCCAATAACAATTTTGAGGTAGCCTTTTTGTTCAGCGTCGTTGATTTCCAGATAAAAAATATGTTTTTGAGGAGGAAACTCCTCCACAACCCTCAGGACAAGGATTTTAAGTTATGCCCTGAGGGTATATAAGAACGATGTTGGCACAATGTACTATTTATTATTATTTTTTTTTCCTTTAGAGCAGGACACTTCATATGAGAGGGGTCGTCGTAGAAACTTCAAAAGGGGCTCATTCGATTGGAAATTGAGAGTTCTAGTGCCCTTTTTAATAGTCGAAAGTGATTGGAGGGCAACTAGCCCCCCTCCCCAAGCCCATCAACGTTTATATAGATAGTTGTTTTATAAATCATAGGCAGCACGATCGCGCTGCCTAAGTAAAGAACGGGGACGCTCGAGAACGAGACAAGAAACGGGGACTAAGTAAAGAGGAGGACACTCCCTCGCAACCCTCAGGGCAAGGCTTTTAAGTTATGCCCTGGGAACATATAAGAACGATGTTGGCACAATGTATTATTTATTAATTTTTTGCTTTAGAGCAGGGCACTTCGTATCGAAGAAGTTGTTGTAGAAATTTCGAAAAGCGCTCATTCAATCGGAAATTGGAGTGGCTTGTGCCCTTTTTAATAGTCGAAAGTAATTGGAAGGTGACTAACACCCCTCTCATGCCCACCATTTCCCCAAACACATCCAATCAAAATTTTGAGATAGCCATGTTGTTTAACGTAGTTGAAAGTTCTGGAAATTCGGTCTTAGAGGATGACAACCGCCCTAACAGACCTTAGGGTAAGGGTTGTAATTTATGTCCTGGGGGGCATATAAGGCGTATATAGAAAGCGTTGTAGTTTCCAAAAGGGCTCATTCGATTGGAGATCGAAAGGCCTAGTGCCCTTTATAATAGTCGAAAGTTACTGGAAGGCTTGACATTTTTATAGTAAAGATCGAAGTGGGTATAATGTATTATTTTTTGTTGTTGTTGTTGTTTAGACCAGGACACTTCGTGTCGAAGGAGTTTTCGTGGGAACTTCGAAAAGGGCTCATTCGATTGAAAATAGAAATTGGATGATGCCCTTTTTAATAGTCGAAAGTAGTTTGAGGGCAACTAATCCCTCTTCCACTCCCACTCTCCCACGGCCACCCTCCCACGCCAACCCTCCCATTCATGCTCTTAAAATTTAACCAAATCAAAATAGCGTAAGTGGATCGAAGCTATCAAAGAAAGTAAACAGATTTTTTTGCGAATGGTATCAAGTTTTCCATTTCAGGTCAACTAGAGGAGGTATGAAACTAAATTAAACAGTACTATTTATGTCCAGATTTTTAAAAGGGTGTTTGTTGTTAAAAATTGCTGGAAATTTTTCTCCAGCATACAAATAGCAGGCCAAACTATAAAGTCTTTAAAAACGAAAAGATTTAAAGTACTATTTTCTATTTCCCTGAAAAGACTATGTCAATATAAAACGAACAGAAATTAATTTAAAAACTTTTTCCACAAAATAAATTTTTCAAAGAAAAGTAAAGAACTCCATTAAACATGAAATGAGCAAAAATAAAATCAAATAATCTACCAAGCGTGAAACTACCACAAATCAGCATCGATAAATAAATGAAACCCAAAACGAACAGAAATTACAATAATTAACCGCGTCAAACTCAAAACGAGCAGAAATTAACATAAGTTGGGCGCAAAACCCCTATGCCTTCCCAAGGCCAGAACAAAATTTGCACTTTACTGAAAAAATACAAATAAATTTGCATTGTCAGTTTAATATACATATACTGATATTTAAAAATCAAAATGTTAATATTATTTGATTTATTAAAGTTATAAAAGTTAAAACATTTATATTTTTCAGTAAAGTGCAAATTGGGCCTTGGGAAGGCATAGGTTAATTAAAGTTCTACTGCCAAGTTCCACTCACTAGGCCAAGTTCCAGATCGAAGAACTGCTGTAAATATCAAAGAGATACAATGTTATGAATATATAATGTTACGTTTCTACTATACTTCCATAGAGCTGCTGGAATACCACCAGGACCAGGTGCTGAATATCCCATCATCTCCTTTAAACTTTCCTTTAAACTTCTTCTACCCTTAATGGCTCGATTAATGCATCATCTTCTTCCTTCACAGGGCCATAAACTTGAGCTTTGATACTCTTCTTCCAATTATCTTCAAATGCAAACTCATTTTCCGTGGTCTCCTGCCTACTAATACTATATATATATATATATACATATATATATATATATATATATATATATATATATATATATATATATATATATATATATATATATATATATATATATATATATATATATATATATATATATATATATATATATATATATATATATATATATATACTATATATATGTATATATATTATATATATATACGAAAACTGAGTCAAAAATTAGTAAACCCCTCCCCCCTAAAAAAAGTCAAAAATTAGTAAAACCCCCCCTGAACAAAAATCCTGGATACGGCCCTGTCACAGAGTATCTTCATACCACCTCCTCAACTGTGGCCACGCCTCAACCTGGAAAAAGAGTCGTAGTGACCAAAGAAAGAATCCCTGGCAGACGTTCAAAAATAACCTGAATCCTCGTGGTGGATTCCTCCGATACTGGCGTCGTTAGGATAAGGTTACTTGAAAACTGAGGTAATATATTATGAATCGGCCAATGGTCTCTTACCTCAACGCTGAGGTTTGAAGACGCTGTACCAAGAAAGGCACCCTCTCGGCAGTCATTGTAAAGCAACAACTGAATTCTTCGGATAAACACAACGAATTCCAGTGGGAACCACACCCCGCAGTATCACCACACCTACTCCTCACCTGTGACCGACCCTTAACCTGGAAACGGAGACCGAGTGGCAAGAGACAAGATCTTGACTAAAAAATTATTTTTAATTAAATATCATTAATCATTTTAATTGAATTATTTTTTTTGTTTTATTAATTAATTAATTAATTAATTGTTATTTATTTTATTGATTAACTGCGCCCACTACTTTATTTTAATGAAAATAAAATTTCAAAAATTAGGAAATGATTATATCCTTTAGATTATGTATTTAAAATTTTGCGTCTCTAAAATTTCTGAGCCCGGGAGAAGTTCCCCCTCTGTCCCTCTTCTAAAACCACCTCTGATAATCGTCTGGTTCTCAACAAAATAAAAAATAAGCAAGTAATTTATAGAGGGGGTTTAATCGATCTCCTCCTTGACCTTCCTAATTGGAACCCCTATAACTGCCGGGTTACTTAAAGAAGTAGTAATTTACCAGATTTAAATTATTACTCTTATGGGCTTAAAACTGAACTATAAAATTCACCGTTTTCTTTATTTTTCAATTCAATAACTGCAAGATTTAACTAGTAATTGAGAAAAACTTTTCAGAGCCAAAACTGACACAATAGCAATAAATCTAAGCCTATCAATAGGTCTTTAACTTGGGCCTAATTTCCCATGGGGTAGGGGGACAATTGCTCCCTCCAGACCCAAGTTTGCCCCCCCCTCCCCAGAACTCAGTTTGCCCGCAGCTGAAATTTAATTTCTGCAAGAAATCTTGTCAAAATTACGATAAGCCTGCATAATTCAAGTATCCAGAGAAACATATCAGTTTTCTTTAGTATATCTTTGACTTTATGGTAATATATAACTCATTTTTCAGTTTTCACCATCATTTTACTTGATTTGGGAAAACTGGATCCAACTCCCCCCCCCCCATCCAGGATCTTTACGAAATTACGCCACTTCGTTTAAAACTTTTCCCCTTCAATTTTCATCGACCAATTCTTGTCCCATTTGCTTTCTTAACAAGCAGCTAAGTATTAATATAAGTGCAAGTTTTTAAGCTGGTCAAATGAATTAAAATTTTATTCTTTTTTTATTTTTTTTCATATCGCTCAACGAGTAGGTGGGTAGAGACCATGGGTGTCCATTTGGGAGGGGGGGGATATTTGCGCTCTAGATTTCTTTTACCACGATGACATTTTTACCCCTACTTCTCATAAACTGATGCCACTGTCACCCCAACATTTTCACTATTTGATGTAAAATATACTTTGATTTTAAAATATACTTTTCCTTAAAAAAAATATTGCTCCCCCTAAAACATTGTAAAACATTGCCTGTTTTGTTCCCCTACTTCTCATGAACTGATGCCACTGTCACCCCTACATTTTCGCTATTTGATGTAAAATATACTTTGAATTTAAAATATACTTTTCCTTAAAAAAATATTGCTCCCCCTAAAACATTGTAAAGCCTGTTTTGTTCCCCTACTTCTCATGAACTGATGCTACTGTCACCCCTACATTTTCGCTATTTGATGTAAAATATACTTTGAATTTAAAAGATACTTTTCCTTAAAAAAATATTGCTCCCCCTAAAACATTGTAAAGCCTGTTTTGTTCCCCTACTTCTCATGAACTGATGCTACTGTCACCCCTACATTTTCGCTATTTGATGTAAAATATACTTTGAATTTAAAATATACTTTTCCTTAAAAAAATATTGCTCCCCCTAAAACATTGTAAAACATTGCCTGTTTTGTTCCCCTACTTCTCATGAACTGATGCCACTGTCACCCCTACATTTTCGCTATTTGATGTAAAATATACTTTGAATTTAAAACATACTTTTCCTTAAAAAAATATTGCTCCCCCTAAAACATTGTAAAGCCTGTTTTGTTACCCTACTTCTCATGAACTGATGCTACTGTCACCTCTACATTTTCGCTATTTGATGTAAAATATACTTTGAATTTAAAATATACTTTTCCTTAAAAAAATATTGCTCCCCCTAAAACATTGTAAAGCCTGTTTTGTTCCCCTACTTCTCATGAATTGATGCCACTGTCACCACTACATTTTCGCTGTTTGATGTAAAATATACTTTGAATTTAAAATATACTTTTCCTTAAAAAATATTGCTCCCCCTAAAACATTGTAAAGCCTGTTTTGTTCCCCTACTTCTCATGAATTGATGCCACTGTCACCCCTACATTTTCGCTGTTTTATGTAAAATATACTTTGAATTTAAATATACTTTTCCTTAAAAATATATTGCTCCCCCCAAAACATTGTAAAGCCTGTTTTATTCCCCTACTTCTCATGAATTGATGCTACTGTCACCCCTACATTTTCGCTATTTGATGTAAAATATACTTTGAATTTAAAATATACTTTTCCTTAAAAAAATATTGCTCCCCCTAAAACATTGTAAAGCCTGTTTTGTTCCCCTACTTCTCATGAATTGATGCCACTGTCACCCCTACATTTTCGCTGTTTTGTGTAAAATATACTTTGAATTTAAATATACTTTCCCTTAAAAATATATTGCTCCCCCCAAAAAATTGTAAAGCCTGTTTTGTCCCCCTGCTTCTCATGAATTGATGCTACTGTCACCCCTACACTTTCACTATTTGATGTAAAATATACTTTGAATTTAAAATATACTTTTCCTTAAAAAAAAATTGCTCCCCCTAAAACATTGTAAAGCCTGTTTTGTTTCCCTACTTCTCATGAATTGATGCCACTGTCAACCCTACATTTTCGCTATTTTATGTAAAATATACTTTGAATTTAAAATATACTTTTCCTTAAAAAATATTGCTCCCCCTAGAATATTGTAAAGCATGTTTTGTTCCCCTACTTTTCATGAATTGATGCCAGTGTCACCCCTACATTTTCGCTATTTGATGTGCCTTTCTGAGTCCATTACCCTTACTGTCCATCCACTTTCCAAACTGTAGTTTGATTCCTCGCCAATATTTTCTCCTTAAAAAATTTCATTCTGCTCTGATCAGTGCTCTCTAAGGTTAAAACTGAGAAGTTTTAATCTAGTTCTTTACTTTCCAAGGCCGTATCCAGGGGGGGTTACCCGGTTTGAACCCCCCCCCCCCGAAATTTTTGACCGAGTCAAAAATAAGTCGAAAATTAGTAAAACCTAGGTAAAAATCAGTATAATTAGTCGAAAACTGAGTAAAAAATTAGTACCCCCCCCCCGAAAAATTCAAAAATAGTAACCCCCCCCCCGAAAAAAATCCTGGATCCGCCCTTGTTACTTTCCTTTGGAAACCTTAATCGTTACTTCAACGATAATGGTCGAAGTGACGATTGAAAGTTGAATCGAAAATGAAAATTAAACAGAATGATATGCCAAAGTAAAAAACGGACCTATTAATGCCATTTAATATTATCATTATATTTTGTAAATGGTATTTTTTAAATGATATTTAAGCATATTTGAGATGTGCTTGGAGCCAGATTTACGAACAGACCAAGTAGGCCTGAGAGCCCCTGAAGGCAATCTGATGTACTCTGCAGCAAGCTTGCAAAACCCGTTTATCTCAATGAGTCGTGCAAATTCTGTAACGAATTTGTCAACTATGTGAAAAAATGCAAATTTTTATTAAGATCAAGGAACTGCCCTCTCTCAAAGGTCGTGTACACTGTACACCAGATGACACGCGCCAGACTTGGCAGAACCAGACCATGTGCTGTGCGAAGATGTGCAGTTTGGAGGATGTCTCTCACCGGAGCAATACTTGGCGGAGGCGGAAGAAGTCTTGCTTGGAGATTTAGAACCGGGAGTTGAGAATGAGCAACCTCTGGGTTAGAATTGTAGTAAAGAAAATGTAGTTAACATGACCTTTACAAAGAGTAAATCTAGTAATTAAAGCAATACTTGAGTGATATTCCACTTATAATTTTCCAATTTCAAATGAAAGTTACATTTTATGCCAAATGCTATACTTAGCCTTTAAACATCCTGGTTATACTGATAATTTTAAAATTTACTATTTGTAATGAATAGTCACTGTATATTATTATAAAAGTACAAGGCCGTATCCAGTGGGGGTTTAGGGGGGTTGAAACCCCCCTTAAAATGTTTGTCCAACAAAATGCGTATAATTTTTTTACCCCCCCCCCCTGAAAAAAACAACCCCCGAAAAATATCTCGGATTTGACCTTGTAAGAGTATATTTTGTTTTTACACTGACAAATATTCTGTTTTTACCCACTAAGAGACAATGTCATAATAAAACAGAAATGAATACGAAGTACGCACGATATTTTTCTTTGATTTTGTTCAAGCTAAAAAAGTACACTGATTTTTTAACTCTATTTTCTGAATAAATTTCTAGCCCTTTTACTATTACGGTACCCACAGCAGCTGATCAAATCTTCAGAGTTATTATGCAGTTTAGAGCTCAGTGCATATTCTGAGTGGTCACCCACTCTTCCCCACTTTGTGTACGTCCTGGGGCGTCACTTTTTTCACGTGTTCGTATTGTTTCATATGGTGGCCGGAGTTTACCCCCCGGAAAATACCCCCCCCCTCAGGGAAAATGCTCCCCCTCGCGAAAAATACCCCCTGCAGAAAATAACCCCCACGAAAATCACCCCTGAATATATCTCCCAACCCCCGAGGAAAACACCCCCCCCTCCACGGAAAATACCCTTCTTGGAAAATAAAGCTTTCCAAATTTGAGAATTTGATTTGAGTTTTTTTTATTATCCGTAGGGGGAAAAAAAATTTTGGTACGATGTGTAAAACTCGAGAACAAACTGGTTTCTTCGCTAGTTTATTTCAGCATAGCGTGAGACAAGACAAGTTACAGAATAGATGGGAAATATATAATATAATTTGGGCTGTATATTTGCACATAAGGGTGGGGGGTAAAGTACTTGGACGGTTTGAAATCAGAAAACAATTCTTAGTTCATAATATGCAGAATAATTGTACCTAACACATTTTGAATTTAGAACCGCTACATGTTACCCCCTCCCCTTATGTGCAAATATGTAGCCCAAATTATATATTTCCCATCTATTCTTTCACTTGTCGTTGTCTTTTCTCACGCTAAGCGGAAAGAAATAAACGAAGAAACGAGATTGTTCTCAAGTTTTACACGGCGGAAACTTGAGTGAGTGGCGTATAATGCTCAAGTATCAAAATTCCTTCCCCTACGGAAAATAAAAAACAAAGCTCATATAAAATTCTCAAATTTGGAAAGCCTTATTTTCCACGGGGGGTACTTTCTGGGGGGGGGGTGTTTAACGGGGGGTGGATATTTTCCACGCGAGGGGGGTATTTTCCACGGGGGTGTTTTCGGGGGGGGAGGGGGTATTTTCCAGGGGTATTTTCCACGGGGGAGGGATATTTTCTACGGGGGTATTTCCACGGGGGAGGGGGGTATTTCCGGGGGGATATATCCGGAGTTAAGCACGGCTGCGTTCTATCTCCCTTTATATGGATCATTTAAATGGATTTAGTCCTAAGGAGCAAAGCAAAGGCAATAGGAGATCATAGATTCCAATGGGGAGGTGAAATTCTCCTGAACTTGAGATTATGTTGATGATTTATGCATCCTAAAAGAAAAAGCTAACAAAATGAAATAATTTTCAGAGATTTTGTGAGCTTAGGATGCAAGAATAGGTTTGAAAATTAATATCAAGAAAACTAAGCAGCTAAATATAGGAACAAGTGAAGGTGAAGAGGTGATGTTGGGTAATGAGAAGCTCGATCAAGTGGACAGCCTCACTTACCAAGGTGGTAGTATTAGTAAAGACGGTGGGTGGTGTGAAGATGTTAAAAGTAGAATAGCAAAGGTCCAGAATGTTTTTTACAGTTGAAAAAAGTTTGGAAGAATAGAAAGATAAGTCTGCGAACCAAGATTATAATATTGGAAGCTACAGTGAAGACAGTGCTGAAGCTCAAGCGTCGGTGCTCCGAAAGACGGAAGAGGAGTTGCTATATTTTTTCCTAAGAAGTTGCCTACGGATTGTTTTGGGGTACCTGACCTACTAACCGTATCTCGAATAGTAGGCTGTATAAAAAATGTAGCCCAATCCCACTTTACACGGCTATAATGAGAGAAAGGATGAGATAGCTGGGACACGTTCTGCAAATGAAGGATGACAGATTGCCGAAGATTGTCCTTGTCAGCCAACCGTCTATGGCCAAAAGAAAAGTGGGTCGTCCCCGAAAAGGTTGGGAGAATGTCACAAGAAAAGATTTAAAGGAAATGGGAGCTTCTCGGAAGGATGTAAACAAGGAGACTTTGAATAGATTGGCATGGAGGAGCAGCGTGCGTAGCTGTGTTCGCCTCAGGTGGCATGGTGCTGTAAAAGTTTCTCTCTGTATTCCCTTCTCTTCTTTCCAGTCCTATTGTAATGTTGGCCGACAATATTGGGTTCGACTGGGAAATAATGTCTAGTGTCTCCAACTTTCTAACAGTTTGCGAAGAATATAAAATGTTTATTTAAAAATATAATACATTTGTCGAAACAACAAATGCCCGCATGGCGAGGACAGAATCAGAACTGAATAAAGTAATTTTAACTAGTCGATTATATTCAGTTTAGGAAACAGTGGCGGTTTTAAGGAAGACAGAGAGGGCATTTGCCCCGAGTGCAGAAATTTTAGGGGTATAAAATCTCAAATAAATAATCTAACGGGTGTAATGTTTTTGTTATTTTTGAATGTTGTATTTTTATCAAAATAAAAAAGAGGGCGCAGTTGACAGTAAGTAAAAGCAAATTTAATCCAATCTTTTTATTTTTCCTATATCTTTTCCTATATCTATATCTTCACCATTCCTTGAAAATAAAAATAAATAGCAATAAAAGTAAAATATTGCAATGATTTAGATCCCATTCAGTCGTCCCAAGAACTACAAGATATGAAGAAAATGACTCAACTCCAACACACTTCCTTAAAGAAACCTATAGATATGTTAGAATTAATTGCGCAATGCGAATATGAAGGGGTCTTCACAAACGTAAGAGTCGCCTATCAAATATTATTAACGATTGAACTTCAATCGCTAACTTCAATCATTGCAGTGGTTAGTAACGAGCAGTTGTTAGTAATGAGCAGGAATGGCGTATAGAGCGAAACCTCGCCGGACATCGCAAAGTTAAGCTGCAGCCCTGACGTCCTTCCACTGTTGAAGAGACAGCTCACTTATACTCAGATCCTGTTCATAATACCATCCCAAGGTGTGTTTTGGACGACCTCTTTTGCACCTCCCTTTAGGGCACCACTCAAGAAAAGGAGATAGGAGTCGATCCTCTTGCATACGAAGACGTGGCCATACGTCCATCTCCTACGTTTCAGAAGGTCAGTAACTAGTGATTGACCGGTCTGCTGGCAAACTCCTATGTTCGTGATCTCTTCCTGCTACGATATGTCCTTTATTCTTCCAAGCCACATGTTTTCAAAGGCTAGGACGCGTTTCTCAAGTTGGGCATTTAGTTTCCAGCATTTACTTGCATAGAGGGGAATGCACATCACATTGCTATTCATGAGGTGGAGCTTCAAGCGCAGAGAGTATCAAACAGTTCGTGGTAACGAACTGTAAGTAAGGAGCGACCCGGCTCAATGGTAACCGAAACTCTAAAAAACGGGAGTTTGATACCAATAGATACATCAAAAGAATCAGATTTCAATTCTGATTTCAAATATATAACTTTTATCAAGTTAAATCTTACCTATCAAAAGTTACGTGCCTGACAAAATTTGGCTGATTTTCGAAAAAAGGGGGAAAGACCCCCTAAAAAATATACAACCTTAATGAAAATCACACTATCATATTCAGCGTATCAGAGAACCCTACTGTAGAGGTTTCAAGCTCCTATCTACAAAAATGTGAAATTTTCCATTTTTTGCCACAATAAACATCAGGGTTGGGTTTTTTTTTTTTTTTTTTTTTTTTTTTTTTTTTTTAACAGGGGTTTTCGTATAGAAACCTTTTTCCTATAAAAAAGTGTGAGGGCGAATTTTAATTGAAAATAAAATTTATATTTCCCATTTTAATTGACCAAAAAAAATGGAGGGCAAATAGGCCCCCTCCCACGCTCATTTTTTTCCCAAAGTCACCCGATCAAAATTTTGAGATAGCCATTTTGTTCAGCATGGTCGAAAATATGATAAAAATGTCTTTTAGGATGACTTGATCCCCCAAAGTCCCCAGGGGGAGGGCTGAAAGTTATGAACTTTACTCAATGTTAACATATAGTATTGGTTATTGGGAAGTATACAGACTTTTTCAGAGGAGATTTTTTCTGGTAGGTGGGGGACGGAGCGGGTCGGGGGCTATCGGGCAGGCGCGGTCCCGGACGGTCGTGGTCAGGGGGGAAGGGACATTGCGCGGAAGGGGGCGCCGGATTTCCCAGCATTATTAAAGAAAAAGATCAGGAATTAAATAAAAAAAACAAGTTTTTCAACTGATCAACTTATTGTGATTAAGAGGTCATTTTTAAAGAACTGTAAAAAAAAATCTAACTATAGTTTAAAGAGCAGGGTATTGACTAGGGGGCGAACCCCCTAATATACGTGTTAAAAATTTATGAATATAGAAGTTCGTTACGTAAGTTAATTCTAAGTTACGTATATTTATTGCTAATAAAAACGTTCGTAAATAAAATTAAACAAGTTTCGAGAAAGCCATTTAACCAAATATAATATGCAAATTTTGTTTTAATTATTCATGTACGGTGAGCCAAAATCAAAACCTGCATTAATTCAAAAACGTTCAAAAATTAAATAAAAAAAACAAGTTTATTTAACTGAAAGTAAGGAACGACGTTAAAACTTAAAACGAACAGAAATTATTCCGTATATGAAAGGGGCTGTCCCCTCCTCAACGCCTCGCTCTTTACGCTAAAGTTTGACTTTCTCACAACTCTATTTTTTTAAACAATAAAAACACTTTAGCGTAAAGAGCGAGGCGTTGAGGAGGGGACAGCCCCTTCATAACCGAAACTCTATAAAACGGGATTGGCTGGGGGAGGGGCAGGGCCTATTGTTTACATAGAGTATAGGTTATTGCGAAGTATACAGACATTTTCCGGGTGGATTTTTCTGGTAGGGGGGGGGGGAGCTGGGGGAGGGGCTTACATGGGAGGATCTTTCCATAGAGGAATTTTTCATGGGGAAGGGAATTTTTCATGAAGGGGGTACCGGATTTCCCAGCATTATTTAAAAAACGATCAGAAATTAAATAAAAAAAAAAAAAACGTTTCTGCAACTGAAAGTAAGGAAGAACATGAAAAACTTATACTAACAGAAATTATTACATACATTAGGCTATCGTCAATACCTCGCTCTTTACGGTAAAGTTTTTCTTTACCGTAAAAGATCTTTCAAAAGACTTTCAAAAGATCTTTTTATTCTAATTAAACGGCATTTGTGATCAAACAGTTCGTGGTAACGAACTGTAAGTAAGGAGCGACCCGGCTCAATGTTAACCGAAACTCTAGAAAACGGGTTTTTGATACAAATAGATACATCAAAAGAATTAAATTTCAATGCTGATTTCAAATATATAAGTTTCATCAAGTTTAGTCCTACCCATCAAAAGTTACGCGCCTGAGAAAATTTGGCTGATTTTCGAAAAAAGGGGTAAAGACCCCCTAAAAGCTATAGAAACTTAATGAAAGTAACACCATCATATTCAGCGTATCAGAGAACCCTACTGTAGAGGTTTCAAGCTCCTATCTACAAAAATGTAGAATTTTGCATTTTTTTCCAGAAGAAAGATCACGGATGCGTGTTTATTTGTTTTTTTTTGTTTTTTGTTTTTTTCTCAGGGGTAATCGTATCGACCCAGTGGTCCTAGGACATTGTGGAAAGGCTTATCGCAATGGAAATTAAAAGTTCCAGTGCCCTTTTTAAGTGACCAAAAAAAATCGAGGGCAACCAGGCCCCCTCCCACGCTCATTTTTTTCCAAAATCACCGGATCAAAATTTTTAGATAGCCATTTTGTTCAGCATGGTCGAAAATATGATAAAAATGTCTTTTAGGATGACTTGATCCCCCAAAGTCCTCAGGGGGAGGGCTGAAAGTTATGAACTTTACTCAATGTTAACATATAGTATTGGTTATTGGGAAGTATACAGACTTTTTCAGAGGAGATTTTTTCTGGTAGGTGGGGGAAGGAGAGGGTCGGCGGCTATATGGAAGGATCTCTCCATGAAGGAAATTTTCATGGGGGAAGGGACATTGCTAGGAAGGGGGCGCCGGATTTCCCAGCATTATTAAAGAAAAAGATCAGGAATTAAATAAAAAAAACAAGTTTTTCAACTGATCAACTGATTGTGATTAAGAGGTCATTTTTAAAGAACTGGAAAAAAAATTCGAACTATAGTTTAAAGATCAGGGTATTGACTAGGGGGCGAACCCCCTAATATACGTGTTAAAAATTTATGAATATAGAAGTTCGTTACGTAAGTTAATTCTAAGTTACGTATATTTATTGCTAATAAAAACGTTCGTAAATAAAATTAAACAAGTTTCGAGAAAGCCATTTAACCAAATATAATATGCAAATTTTGTTTTAATTATTCATGTACGGTGAGCCAAAATCAAAACCTGCATTAATTCAAAAACGTTCAAAAATTAAATAAAAAAAACAAGTTTATTTAACTGAAAGTAAGGAACGACGTTAAAACTTAAAACGAACAGAAATTATTCCGTATATGAAGGGGGCTGTCCCCTCCTCAACGCCTCGCTCTTTACGCTAAAGTTTGACTTTCTCACAACTCTATTTTTTTAAACAATAAAAACACTTTAGCGTAAAGAGCGAGGCGTTGAGGAGGGACAGCCCCCTTCATAACCGAAACTCTATAAAACGGGATTGGCTGGGGGAGGGGCAGGGCCTATTGTTTACATAGAGTATAGGTTATTGCGAAGTATACAGATATTTTCCGGGGGGATTTTTTCTGGTAGGGGGAGGGAGCTATGGGAGGGGTTTACATTGGATGATCTTTCCATAGAGGAATTTTGTATGAGGAAGTGAATTTTTCATGAAGGGGGTACTGGATTTCCCAGCATTATTTAAAAAACGATCGGAAATTAATAAAAAAAAAAACCGTTTCTGCAACTGAAAGTAAGGAAGAACATGAAAAACTTATACTAACAGAAATTATTACATACATTAGGCTATCGTCAATACCTCGCTCTTTACGGTAAAGTTTTTCTTTACCGTAAAAGATCTTTCAAAAGACTTTCAAAAGATCTTTTTATTCTAATTAAACGGCATTTGTGATCAAACAGTTCGTGGTAACGAACTGTAAGTAAGGAGCGACCCGGCTCAATGGTAACCGAAACTCTAGAAAACGGGTTTTTGATACCAATAGATATATCAAAAGAATCAGATTTCAATGCTGATTTCAAATATATAAGTTTTATCAAGTTTAGTGCTACCCATCAAAAGTTACGCGCCTGAGAAAATTTGGCTGATTTTCGAAAAAAGGGGGAAAGACCCCCTAAAAGCTATAGAAACTTAATGAAAGTAACACCATCATATTCAGCGTATCAGAGAACCCTACTGTAGAGGTTTCAAGCTCCTATCTACAAAAATTTGGAATTTTCCATTTTTTGCCAGAAGAAAGATCACGGATGCGTTTTTATTTGTTTTTTTTTTTTTTTTTTTGTTTTTTTTCCCAGGGGTGATCGTATCGACCCAGTGGTCCTAGAATATCGTGGGAGGGCTCGTTGGAACGGAAATTAAAAGTTCTAGTGCCCTTTTTAAGTGACCAAAAAAAATGGAGGGCAACTAGGCCCCCTCCCACGCTCATTTTTTTTCCAAAGTCACCCGATCAGAATTTTGAGATAGCCATTTTGTTCAGCATAGTCGAAAATATGATAAAAAGTCTTTTAGGATGACTTGATCCCCCAAAGTCCCCAGGGGGAGGGCTGAAAGTTATGAACTTTACTCAATGTTAACATATAGTATTGGTTATTGGGAAGTATACAGACTTTTTCAGTGGAGATTTTTTCTGGTCGGTAGGGGAAGGAGAGGGTCGGGGTCTATATGGAAGGATCTTTCCATGAAGGAAGTTTTCATGGGGGAAGGGAAATTGCTATGAAGGGGGCGCCGGACTTGCCAGCATTATTAAAGAAAAAGATCAGGAATTAAATAAAAAAACAAGTTTTTCAACTGATCAACTGATTGTGATTAAGAGGTCATTTTTAAAGAACTGGAAAAAAAATTCGAACTATAGTTTAAAGAGCAGGGTATTGACTAGGGGCGAACCCCCTAATATACGTGTTAAAAATTTATGAATATAGAAGTTCGTTACGTAAGTTAATTCTAAGTTACGTATATTTATTGCTAATAAAAACGTTCGTAAATAAAATTAAACAAGTTTCGAGAAAGCCATTTAACCAAATATAATATACAAATTTTGTTTTAATTATTCATGTACGGTGAGCCAAAATCAAAACCTGCATTAATTCAAAAACGTTCAAAAATTAAATAAAAAAAACAAATTTTTTTAACTGAAAGTAAGGAACGACGTTAAAACTTGAAACGAACAGAAATTATTCCGTATATGAAGGGGGCTGTCCCTCCTCAACGCCTCGCTCTTTACGCTAAAGTTTGACTTTCTCACAACTCTATTTTTTTAAACAATAAAAACACTTTAGCGTAAAGAGCGAGGCGTTGAGGAGGGGACAGCCCCTTCATAACCGAAACTCTATAAAACGGGATTGGCTGGGGGAGGGGCAGGGCCTATTGTTTACATAGAGTATAGGTTATTGCGAAGTATACAGACATTTTCCGGGTGGATTTTTCTGGTAGGGGGGGGAGCTGGGGGAGGGGTTTACATGGGAGGATCTTTCCATAGAGGAATTTTGCATGGGGAAGGGAATTTTCATCGGCCATTTCATCGGCCATTTAGCAAAAGAAAAGTAAAATTTTTATGCAAATTTTGTTTACTTATTCAATGACGGCGAGCAAAAATAAAAGCTGCATTAACTAAAAAACGATCAGTAATTAAATAAAAAAACAAGTTTTTTTATCTGAAAGTAAGAAGAGACATTAAAACTTAAAACGAACAGAAATTATTCTTTATATGAAAGGGGCTGTCCCCTCCTCAACGCCTCGCTCTTTACGCTAAAGTTTGAATCTGTCTTACAACTCTATTTTTTAAAACAATAAAAAACTTAAGCGTAAAGAGCGAGGTGTTTAGGAGGGGACAGTCCCTTTCATATACGGAATAATTTCTGTTCGTTTTAAGTTTTAATGTCGCTCCTTACTTTCAGTTTAAAAAACTTGTTTTTTTATTTAATAAAAAAAGAAAGGAACCGCTTGCGGAGCCTAAAGCTCCGCAAGCTGATCTTATTCCGCTCATTCATTCCGCTTACATCTAAGTACACAGGCTGTGAAATAACTTGAAAAACCAGTTCTAATTGACAAGAATGTTTCCATTGTCATGTTAAGTGGAAATCTTACTTTATAAGACTTGCTATGTTAAGTAGAAATTTTGTGTGATTAATTACAGGCACTGGAATAGTCACTCGGATGCATTTGTGAGGCCCGGCCCTCAAAGAAAGATAAGTAATCTTTCTAATTATTATAACTATATTTCCGGATTAATTATGACTTCTGTTAATTTTTCTGAAACTCTACATGAAATTAATCGAAAATTGAACGGAATAGAAATAGTTTCATCGCAGGTTCAAGAACTGAGAAACGACCTATCTACTATTTCGTCGCGAATTGATTCGACAGTAGACAAGTTCTCGGAGGATACGTCACAATTGAAGAAGGATTACCTAAGTTTGCAAGCTGAAATGTCGGCTACTAACGTAAAATTGCAAAGACTAGAAAATGAGTCTAAAAAGTGTAATTTGGTCCTGTATAATTTCGATCCTACAAACAAAGGTTCTTCGTTACGAGAAGATGTAATGAGAGCACTCAACTTACATGTGCCAAATTTAGGGCTGAAAATGATGGACATTAGAGACATTTTTCGGCTATACGCTAAACAAGGCACGCGACCGGTGCTGGTTACGTTTACAAGTGGTTACATTCGTGATACTATATTGCGTTCAAGTGGGCACCTGAAAAGGGCGGGTCTTGGTGTTAGTCCCGATTATACAAAGCGTGAATTGTCTATTCGTAACCACATAAAGCCTTTTCTTGAACGGGCTAGAGGAGAAAATAGAGAAGCAAGACTAAGAGGGACAAAGTTATATATTGGTCAACAGTGTTTTACGTATAGCTTTGATAAGCAGTCTGTAGTTGAGGTTACGAATTCCCCTAATATAGAGTCATCGGCGAGTACCATGACCCATTTTAAGGAAAATTTTGGGCAAAAGTTTCTCCGTGAACCTGGGTCTTTATCAGTGCCACAAAAAAGTTTAGTAAAGAGTTTTGTTTCTGAAAAAAATCGGTTTAACCTGGAAGAACCTTGCAATTCAAGATCGCGTTCTGGATATTCATCCTCAATTCAATCTTTCTTTAGTGTAGTGGAGGAGCTTAGTAGTGATAACGAAATAAATGGGATGAACAGTGAAACGCCTGTTATTAAAAAAGGATCCACATCAACTTTTGTCGGGCCTGTGGGGGCTCCCAAACGTAACAGCCAACAAATTATTATCCCAGATGACCGCCTAAGACAGAAGAGCAAGTCGGTTAGAGCTGACGACCCTAATAAAATGGAGCCTAGGCGGCTATTTAACTCGTCACAACCCATTGGCTCAAATAGTGGATAGGATAAGCAGGGCCATGGCGCAATTTACGAGTGTGATTTAGCGCATTGGAATGTTCAGGGCTTTTCGTATCTTAAATTAGAGTGTCTTCTTAAATGTTGTGATTTTTCAGTTGTATCATTAGTAGAAATGTGGCTGGAAAAAGAGGAGAGAATAGAAGGTTTTTCTTATTTTGGATCACAAAGAAAGCGATCGCAGAATGGTAGAACTTATGGAGGAGTGGCATTATTGATAACGAATAGATGGCGAAATTTATCTCGGTTGAAAAGTGTTTCTAGTAATCTAGTATGGGTGCGAGTATCTTTAGGTAGTAACTCGTTTATCTTTTGTTCAGTGTATTTACCGCCGGAAACTAGCACTTTTAGTGATGAAGATACCTGGGAGATATTAGAAAATGACTTGAATCGTTTTTCAGAACAGTTTCCATCCGATTACTTTATTTTTCTAGGGGATTTTAACGGATATACAGGGGAGGACGAAGGAGCCCGTGAGGAGGAGGTGGGTCTCGAACTAGGAAAAACTAATGGAGTTTATATGATTGAGCCGTCGGTTAGGAGGAGGACGAGTAAGGACGGCCATCGGAGAAAGAATAATTGGGGGAAAAAATTATTGGATTTTTGTGGTAAGCAGAATTTGGTTATTTTGAATGGGAGGACAGGGAAGGATAAAGGAGTGGGGGATTTTACATGTTTTTCGGGTAGATCTCCAAGTGTTATAGATTATGGGGTTGTTAGTCTGGGGCTTCTTTCTTGTTGTGTGGATTTTGAGGTGATGGCGCTGGCTGGGTCGGATCACGTGCCTATTAGGGTTGAATTAGGAGGGGGAGGATGGGCAGAGAGCCGGAAAAAGAAGTTTGGGGCTAAGGGAAAGATGGGTAATGAGCTTGAATAGAGGGAAGGTTTAAGGTTTGATAATGAGAGTGAGGAGAAGTGGAAAAAGGTACTAGTTGAGGACAGAGGGCTGGATTCATTTATTCAGAAGAGTGAGGATATGGCAAGGGAAGGGGATATAGCAGGTTCTGTTGATTTTTTGTCGGGGGTTTTGTATAAGATTGGAACTAAGGTGGTATGCAGGAGAAAAAATGGTAGAAGTACTGGTTTGAAGAGTTTTTTTGATAAGGATTGTGAGGAAAAGAAGAAGGAGGTTTTAGTAGCTTTTAGGTTGCTTAAGGCTAGTAGTACAGTTGATCTGGAAAATAATTTGCAGGTTTTTAGGGACAAGCGAAGGGGATATAAGAGGCTACTTAAGTTGAAGAAGAGACGTTCTGAAGAGGAAGAGAGCCAAAACATACGGGAGAAATTTAGCGTGAATGATACAACGGAGTTCTGGAAGTTAATTAGGAAATCAACAGAAAATAGAAAGTTGACTGATTCAGTCCCTCACGCCGATACCTGGCCAGAATACTTAGAACAAAAATATAAAGAGATATACTCCGAAGAAGACGAAGAGAGAGCTGATGAGGAGATGAATAGTTTAGAAGAAACAGCCGATTTTGAGTTGGATTAAGAGGACGCTAAACTACTGGAACCGGTTGGACAGGAGGAAAATATGGCACGCTTTGAAAAGCATGAGAGGGAAGTCAGCACCGGGCATCGATGGAGTACCAACTAAGCTGCTGAAATGGTCAAGAGCATGGATACTGCCAGTGCTTGCATTGATATTCTCAGCAATTCTAAGTACACCTCTATGGCCAAAAAATTGGCAGATATCGATTATGATCCCATTATTTAAGAAAGGAGAAAGAAACCTACACAAGAACTATAGGGGGATAAGTTTAGGAAGTTCTATCAGTAAGCTATTTTGTAGAGTCCTTTCTAGTAGGATGGATAAATGGTTGCATTATAAAGGTATATTAATTGAATGTCAGGCAGGGTTTAGGGAAAACTATAGTACAATTGATCAAATATTTTGTTTACAGGCTTTAGCTAGTAAATATACGAGGCATAGGAAAAATAGGCTATATACGGCGTTTTTGGACATTAGGGGAGCATTTGACGAAGTTTCAAGGAGTTTGTTGAAAGTGGTGTTGGTGAAATTAGGATTGCCAATTAGGTTAGTAGAAGTTATAATGAAAATATATGAGGTGGTTAAAGTAGTAGTGAAGGTAGGTATTTCTTATTCTAGGCCAGTTTTAAGTAATGTAGGCCTCAAACAGGGATGCACTCTGACACGGCGTTTGTTTTCTCTTTTTATTAATGATATTGAGCAGTATTTTAGAAATAGAAATGTCCCTATGTTAAAATTAATGTCGCTGGAGCTGTTTTGTTTATTATTTGCGGATGACATAGTATTGCTTGCGAAATCGGCTCCGGATTTGCAAAAGATGTTAGAGATTTTGGATAGTTATCTGGAGAGTAAAAAATTAGTTTTAAATATTGAAAAATCAGTTATATTAGTTTTTGGAAATGATGAAAGGGAAAAGAATAAGTTTTATTCTAAAGGGAAAGAGATGAAAGAAGTTAAGGATTTTATTTATTTGGGATGTAAGTTCGCGAGTTCAGGGAAATGGAGTGATCAGGTGCAAATAGCGAGTTGGAAGGGTCAGAAGGCTTCATGGGCGTTGTTGAAGAGTCCCCTTAGGCATCTAGGACCGGCAGATATTAAGCTACAGAAGAGAATTTTTGAGACGAAGGTAGGCCCAGCATTGAGTTACGGTGGGGAAGTTTGGGGTTTTGAAAAAGGGGAAAAAATAGAGAATTTATTTAGGACATTTCAGGAGACTTTTAGGGCTAAGCGGGAAATTTAATAATGTGGTGTTAAAGGGTGATCTAGGATTGTTTTCATTGAGGGTAAAAAGATTGGTTAGAATGATAGGATACTGGGAAAAGGTGATTGGTTTACAGAATAATAGGTTAGTAAATGCAGCTGATCTGGAGGTGTTGCAGGATAGAAGGAAATGTTCATGGGCTTCCCAGGTGAAATCAATCTTAAATAGTTGTGGGTTATCAGGTGTTTGGAATGAAGGGAAGGGGAGAGGGCTGGAAGTAGGAAATGTAGCAAAACTAGTAAATGGAGTGCTTGAAGATCAGGAGATTCAGAAATGGCAGTGTGAAGTCGCAGCCTCGGTGTCACTCGGCATTTACCGGCAATGGAAGGAGGTCTGGGGATATGATAATTATTTTAAAGCGGGTTGAAATAGTGAAGAAATTAGGTGGTATATATCAGGGAGAGGTAATTTTCTAGCACTTGGAGAAAGGAGGAAATATTTAGGGAGGGTAAGGATAAAGGACGGTCCTTACTCATGCCCTATGTGTGGAGAAAATGGTGAGGATCTGCTTCACTTCATGGCCCTTTGTCCCGAATTACAGGATTTAAGGAAAGCATTATTTTTTGTTAATGTGGGGACAAGTGAGTGGTTGGTTTCAGTAATGGGATCAAAACATTATGGGACAATAAGGATGATAGCAAAGTATATAAAATTGGGTATGTCACATAGAGATAGATTTTTGTAAAAGGAGTGGGGTGAGTGCGGAAAGTATTGTTGCATGTGTGTAAGTTGTTTTCTTGTTTGTTATTTTTGTAGTCATGGCCCTTGATAGATATAACATACATCTATCTATTTATGTTAGTTTAATGGTATCGTGTGCTTTATTATGTTTTTGTAATGTTTTGTAACTTTGCGTTGTTATTGTTATGTAGGCTACCATACTTTGCTATGAGTGTTATAATCATGTGCTATTTTTTTGTGTGATTTTCCTTTTTTTGCCATGGCCCAAAGTGGCTTTTATTGCAATAAATATC